>NW_018164846.1:374626-375004 GCF_001263595.1 Phalaenopsis equestris
GATGAGGATGAATTTTGGAGGGGTGCTTAGGCAACTCTTGGGAAAACTCATCCACAACTTTAAAAGAAGATTTTGGTCGAAAATTGAGAGAGACTCAAGAGGAGTTCGTGGAGTTGGAAGGTTAGAACAACATCCAAGAGTTCCAGTAGTGTGTAGAGAGTCTAATTTGTGAGGAATTCTTCAAGAGATTGTAAGAGTGGAGGGAAAGTGAGAGATTTCTTCCTTCTTGCCACTTCGAAGAGGAATTCTGTGTGCTGTAAAGAAAGGAAGAGATTCAGAGGAACTTTGAGGAGTTTGCTTAAGGAGAAATTAGAGATAAGTGTTATTTACTTGTTGTAGTTTGCTTTTATATATGAATTCCTATGAATTCCGAGTTTT
>NW_018164846.1:375225-391336 GCF_001263595.1 Phalaenopsis equestris
AAAGCCCTTGGAAGTTGGGTGCAAATAAATAGAGAAATGAAATTATCGGGCGTAGAATTGGAGATTTCAGAGTGACAGACTAAAATCACCAATCCACTCCTATCATTTGGGTGCTGAAGTGTAGATGTTAGCCCTCAGGTGGGGGGAACGTGGGAGCTCCAAAGTGAGAGCCAGTATGCTCCCAGCCTAGTCAGTAAACAAGCGTAGGATTAGTCAATGTTCTTTATGCCTGGACCAAAGGGTAAAGAATAGGTATGCTCCTATTTGACACAATACAATTTGAACTGATTCACTTTATCCATTCACTATAATTTCTTGACAAGGAGAAGAATGTTTTCTTATATATTGAATATCACATTAAAAATTTTATTTGTATAATTAGTTATTTAAGAGTTATTAAAATTACATAATTATTTCAATTGCCTATTAGTGACAGATAAGCAATTTGAATTCCATTGTTGCGATTGAGTATTGCTTTTCTAAAATCTTAGTTTGTAGTTTTAATATTACTCCCTGTGGGATCGATATCTAAGACTCCATTAGAGCCCTATATTTCTTGAGCGATATGTATACTTGTGTTGATAAGTGTGACTTTACCATTAAAGTTTTTGGTGTCGTTGCTGAGGAATTAAATCTTTTAGCAGGAGTCTTAATTACTTGCATATATAAAGTCGCTATCACATGTCCAAGTAAATTATTGCATTTGACTACCTTTTTCACTTGATAAAGTTTCCATGTTGGATTTTTTCCCCAATACATGCTACTTATAATCTATGTTGTTTTCCTCCATGATGCTATTTCTTGAATAAAAATAATTATAATTAATAAAATAAAATCATAAAAGGAGGCTAGAGAAAGACAAACCAAAATAAGAAAAATAAAAAAATAGTGTGAGGCTTAGTCAACAATTAATCCTTTTAGAAGCACTATACAAATATAGAAAATAGGGCAATTCAAAAGAATTTATTAATAGAGTGAAACAAACTAGTGTTCTCCAATAGATCTTAACGCCTAAACCTAATAAAACAAGATATAAATGCCTACTGATCTTAATCATAAATAAACAAGTTATTATAAATCCTAATAGAATCAGGCAAGAAGCTAGCTAGAATGAGTGTAGATCAAGTACACTATTACTTTGACAAGGATGAGTAGTAGATATGTTTCTTAAACTTGTTGAGGAAGAAAGGGAAGCAAGAGAATAGCTTGTAAAGTAAAATTGTTGAAAGTTTAAGAAAATAAAGTGAAGAAATATAATTATTAACTACTACCTAAACTAAATATGAATCATGCACTACAGGAAATGAGTGAATTAGTGTCAGAGTTTGTGTTGAACCATTTTCGACACCAATTCTTAGCACAAATAATTTAGTGTTGTTTATGGTTTGTGCACCAAATAAATTTGATCTTTGTTTCATCATCAAGTTTAGCGTTGCACATAGGTCAGCACAAAAAACTTTGCATCGAGATGTTGGTTACGTAAGGGTTTCAATTAAGTGCGCAGAACAATCCGATAATAAATCAGATACAGATAAATTTGCGTTAGAGTGATCATACACTAAGCAGACGCAGGTGCCCTAAAATACTAATCCCATTCCCTGTAGCCTCATTGACTCTCTCCCCCCTTTTGAACATAGTTCCAACGATTCCTTCTCTCCCAGAGCATGCACAACGTTTCTCCTGCAAAAGTGAGCCTTCAACGACTCCTCCTGCACTCAAAGCTTAAGGTGACCTTCTCCTCTTACCCCTTGTTTATTCTGAGTTAAATGGCCCAGATGGAGGAATGCACCGATCCTTTTGTTTGTGAAAGGAAAATTATGCCACTTAACAAAAGTTTTATAAGATGGCAGTGAGACCTACAACGTTTTATGGTGCAGAATGCTGGCCTATAAAAGCAAAACAAAATTAAGTGCATAAAATTAAGTGAAGTGTTGTTGAGATGAGAATGCTTAGGTGGATGAGTGGATTTACACTTAGAAAAGAAATCCAAAATGAATATATCCGTGAATAGGTTGGTGTTGGTTTAGAGGTAGATAAGATTAGAGAGAGTCATCATAGATAGTTAAGAGATTTGGATTGTAAGAGATGAGGTAATGAAGAACTCCATTGATAGCAATGAAAAAAAAATATAGTAAGAGAAATTTTCAGATTGCTTAGACATCTGTAGTTGATGGAGTTATAAAAGTCGACAATGATGATGATGTGATTTATATTAGGAAAGTGATGGCTAAGAGATTAGTTAAAGGGAGCAAATAACATATAAATCATATATAAGTAATGATTGTTTTGCAATTTAAAAAAGTAATTATGTTTTATACTTCCAAGATTTTCCTACTAGTTAGCTTCAAACCTAAGCTTAAAAAAACATTCAAAGCATAAAACACAGCTAAATAGTAATGGATTTAGCTTCTTAGACCTCCAAAACTCCCATCTTTCTCCTCCTCCGCTCCACCCCGCTCCTACCTGAAAGCATCGAGGAAGGTAACCCTCACATTCTAACGGGAGAAGTTGATAAATAGTAATGGATTTAGCTCCACCCCGCACCTACCTGAAAGCATCGAGGAACATAACCCTCGTATTCTAACAGGAGAAGTTTATAAAGTAAGAGCAAATTGCTTGAGGCTTCAGGAGTAGTTGGAGAAAGTGAGGAATGTGAAAATCACTGAGATTGATTTATGGAAGAGTATATAATCATTCTTAGAGGCTTAAATTATGCGCTTTTTAGATGACAATGCTCATTTGATATAGCAAATTAGAGAACATGACATGAATGGAGAGAAACAAAAATTGGACTTCTAAGAATCAACAAATCCATTGAAAAATTACTTAGAAGTAATGTAGACTTAGATAAAAATGTGAGCTCTTTGGCTGTTAAAGACAAGTACAAGACTATTATTGATATCAAGAACAATGTTTTTGAGTTATTTAATTTACTGAATGGGTGTTCCTAGCTTGGCTTCCTTATGACTTATTGAATAAGAAGATTGTTAGTAATAAAATCATTCTTATAGCATGTTGAGTCCATCCTAATTAAGAACATCTATCATTCGTGCATGTGGGCCAAAATTTTTTGCGCATTATTATTTTCAACTTATTAGGGTTTTGTAAATTACTTGAATGCCTAATTGTTCAATGATTGAGCCTTTTGACAAGTTAGATATATATCCAGCATATACAAAATTTATGTACAACTAATATTTAACTATATTAACTTATTAAATATACATATATGCTATAGAAGTATTTAAAATTTGAGATCATGAATGTTTAACATATTGTATCCTAGAAGAAAGACTCACTGATAAGTTCTTGAATGGTATTGAGGAATTTGTGTAGATGACATCACAAATACCCTTTTACCTTTCAGAATATAAGTTTTGATGCTTTTGTGTGAAGTGCAAAAATCAAGTGTATTTATCACATGAAGAAATGATAAGGGATTTAAACAAAATTACCATAAGTTCAATACGATCAAGTTGGTCCCTCAACAGGTTAAGCCCCTCCAATGTAATATAATCCTGACACTTGCAAAGAAATGATTCATAATGCCCATAGGGCTCATTTTGTTGAGAGTGTCACAAATGATAATCAAGCACCGAACAATGAAGCACACCAATTCTATGACTTATTGAATGCTACACAATGACCTCTATGAGAAGGTTGCACAACACATACTATGTTATCAGTGGTGTAGAGAATATTTAGCATCAAATCTGATTTTAATATGTCGAGAGAATACTTCATTCGGGTAGCAAAATTATTGAAGTAAACGAACCCTACAAAATATGTAAACCTGAATGAGTTGTATAGAACAAAAAAACTAGTGTTAACAGTTGCATGTTACATTATAAAGCTGATGTAGTGGAGATAAACTATAGATTTTGCGATACCGAGAGACTAAAAAAAAGGGGGAGAAAGAGTAAACATTAGAAAAATATTCCAGATAAGTGCGTCTTATACAACACTCATACCCTAACCTTAGAGACTGTTTGCTTCTGTGTATAGCTTCTCACAAGACATGACGATACCATAGATGTTGATACTAGTTCTTTGAGTCATTCGTTAGATGAGAAGCTTGGAGACCCTTCAATCATAATTATCTTGACTTTGCAGCTAAACCATGTAACTTTGACATGATTTATATGCAGATAGGTTTACACTGAACAGTAATGCTAGCTGCAACACTCTACTCATGTTGGCCAGCGATTATTATGCTATATAATTTGTCTCCTGATATGTGCATGACCATGCCATTTTTATTTCTGACATTGATCATTTTAGGTTCACATAGTCCAAAGTAAGTAATTGACGTCTATTTAAAATCTTTAATAGTTGAGCTTCAAATATTAAGGGAAACAGGCGAGCAGACTTTTTTAATCACTATAAAATAGATTTTCTAGCCTAAAGCTACTTTTATATGGATGATTAGTGATTTTTAGGCTTATGTAATGCTATCTGGTTGGGGTACAATAAAAAAATTAGCTTGTCCTTACTGCATAGACCTGTTCAAGGCATTTACGTTAAAGCACGAAAGAAAACTATTTCTTAATTTAATTTTTATCAAAGATTTCTAGCCTACGATCAACCATTCAGAAGGAATAAAGGTAGATTTACAGAAAATAAAGTTAAAAAATCAAGTCCTCCTTTAAGGAAAACTGGGGTCTGCAATTTATGATAGATGAACAGTGAAGTATCAAATATCACTAAGAGACCAAAACTACATTCAAATCGTCCTTCTAATTTTGGTGCTACACATAATTGAATTAAGCAGAGTATTTTCAGAGATCTTCTATACTAGAAAACTTATTTGATTACACAAATATTGACGTTATGCATATTGAATTTTTTATTTTATTTTATAATATCTTCAATTCTTTGATAGACATCAGGGGGTAAAACAAAAGATAATATCAAAGCAAGGTTGAACTTGAAAGAATATTGTAAAAGGAGTGACTCAGAACTTTAAGAGACAAATGCAAGTAAACTAATAAAGCCCAAACACTACAGAAAAAGTGGTGAAAATCAATGACAAAATCGATGACTTGTAATATATCAAAAATATGCCTTGAAATTTCTGACTGCTTACTCCTCTGCTAACTTACGACTAACTCATGGAATAAACCATTGGTTTTGGGTAAGAACCCATTCCAAAAACCAATAAGTGGTAACCGAAGGGTTATTCCGCTGGAATTTTCCTTCAAGGATGACACCCTGCACTCTATTTCAGCCGCATTTCTAGTATAGTAATCTATTTCATGCGTTTATTGATTCACATCAGAAGTAAATTTGAATAGAATTTTCTTCAAGTTTTTCATTTAATTTCAAACGTTATTTTTTGTGCATTTTTAGTTTATCTTTTTTACGAAAAAATTAGATTATAACTTTGGAGCTATTATATGAAGAGCATAAGAAACTTGCTATTTGCTAATAAACCACCCACTTTCATCAGTATTTTAAATTATTACTGAAATATCAAAGTTTTAGTTAAATCCAACCCAAATTTTTTTATTTTAGAAATTTACAAGCGTAGCAACCAATTCTTATGCATTACATATCTCACACCTAAACCTTCATATTAATAGGGAAATATTTAATAGTTTGATGTTTGCACACGTAAAAACATTGATTGATAGTTACTAATCAACTACGGTTTTTATCTGACGGTTTTAGGGCCGTAAAAATAACCTCATTTTCTGTAGTGAAAGCTACATACTTTCTCACATTGGAACAACAAAGAACAATATGTATATGGATGCACTATGGGGTTTTCAAATGGATTTGTGTCAAATTTGAGCTGTTGTATGAAAATAGGAATGAGAAAGATATTCAACTTTAAGAGTATTGAATGTTATATTTTTTTACAGTGCTTGCTACCAACTGCACTGCCAAATCCGGCAATTGATGGTGGGGTCCCTTGTATATGAATTTATTGATGACTTAGTAGGGCTTATTAACTTTGATTTCTCATAAATTAAGTTTGTATCATCAAATGAGATCAAAGTTTATGTTTGAAATCTAATAATAAATATTTTTCATATACGTGATGATATTATAATTCATCTTTACAAAAAGTGGTTCACCAAAATTTTTGCCTATTTAGTAAACTCAAATTGAATCATTAAGAAACATGAATACTTTCTTAGAAATAACAAAAGGAAAAGTAATATATCCCAAGTTCTATATGGGTATGATGAGAGATGCATGTGATACTTGATGTAGTATAAGAAATAGATTGAAATGCAAACATTTAATATTTTAAAAGCATCAAATGCTTATAATATTTTTTTATGCTTTGATTACATTTTATATATGTAGGAAATGAGGTCATTGAAAAAAAAATGATCATATAACACAATTTGCTTTAGAACTTAGCCATGGCACTAAAAATACATATTTGATATTTTATCAATAATTTTAAATTAGATACTAATGACTATGAGTATATAATAACATCATGAATAGAGTAGTTTATATAGAAAGAAGTTAGCAGAGAAGGAAGTGGAGATCAAATCAAGATGCTATATCTTTGTGAAGCATGCACTCACATATATGCGTGATTGAAGAAAATAATAGAGATAGAGAGATAGAGAAAAAATAATTTTATGTATTTTTATTTTTATTAAGAAGTGCAATTTTTTAATATTAAGTTTTAATGTAATTTATTATATAACCACATTTCTACAACATATAAACTATAATGTTAATTTGCACCGATGCTGGTATTTAAAAAAAAATTATATAAATTTTTAATTGCTTCAACTCTCATTCATACAACTTCTTAAATAAATGTAGTTATTTTATTATGCATTTGCTAAAGTAGTTAGAGGATACATATGGTTGTGGATGGAACAATAGTCAGCTAGAGGGCAAGTACTCAAGCTTATGTCTTACAATGTGGAGGATCATTCCTAGGTCACAAAGGGGCAGCACAGGCATCCATATGCTTGAAAACTTATTAAATAATGATAATACATTTTTATTTTTAAAGTATTGATATCATGATTTTCTAAAACAAACTGATAATTTTCACTAATAAAAACATCCAAAAAGAGGATCAAACCAAATATAGTGCAAAAAAGAGAACATCATAAAAACAAACATAAACCAAAATAAGGCAAAATATATATTGGTAAGAACACCAATAAATAAAGTTATTATTTGTAACCAGTTTCCAATTCAGATGGGCCACTACTTTGAAGAAATTTAACTGAAGCTCGGGTGTCGTGTGTGACTTTTCATTCAATTTTTATTTGTTTCTTCCATGGTGATTTGAAACCAATTTGAAATAGTATGAAAATATATATCTATAGAAGCATCATTTTTTGATATGATATTGTTAGATATAAAGTTTGGATATGGTTGAGCATCTAGAATGGCAATCTCACAATCTTGTAGTTCACTAGTTGGAGGAGAAGAAATAATAGGAAGGACAACTTTCAAAATATATTTCTTCTTAATCTGAACAAGATTCTCTGGATACTAGAGTTGCTATTAACACTTTATATATTACAAATAATCAAAATTGTTATAATTGGGCTAATATTATTTTCTGCTGTTTGAATTAGCCCTAACTCATGTATCTCTTTCTTAAGCATAATGTTTAAATCAAGCTTTTGATCAACATACTACTAGTAGACTATGGAAAAGTTGGTGATAAAAAGGTAGAGGGTACTAATGCAATGGTATTTGTAGTAACCACCAACGATTTTGAGATTGTAGATATTCGTGGAGGGGATACTTTAAATCTGATTTTAATGCTACATATTTTAATATCAATAATTTGTTAAGTTGAATGTTTTTAATGCTTTAATCCCCTTCTATATCTCTAAATTTTATTGGGCATTGTGCCTCACCTTTAATATTTAATAAATGGAGAAATGTTTATTATCCATTTTTTGTAATATATATATATATATATATATGTATGTATTTGAATGCTTCATTTTTTTAAACATAAAGTTATTGGGTTCTAATCATGGACTACAATGATGCTTAATTTCATTATCTTTTCTTATCTCCGTCATCTTTGGAACAATACTTTGGGAGAGGTATAAAGTTGAGTTAATTCATATTTAAATTTATTTTTATATTATAGATGATCATCTATGTTTACATTTAAGTACTACCCGCTTATGATAGAAAAGGATTCGTATTATCAGAATAGTTTTTAATGTTTTTTGAAGTTTGAAATTTTTTATTTACCCGAGTGATCTTATAGTTCTTTGATAAACATAAACTAAAGGATAAAAAGAAAAATTTTCCGTTTTTTAACATATTTTGATAAACTCCGGCAACCAAATGCTCCTTCAACTGCCTCTATTCGTTGTATTCTTTATTCTTTCAACTCACCATTTTGGTTGAGGCGTGCTAGAGATTATTCGGATTAATGATGATAAGAGAGATATAAGTCTCAACAAACCAAGGCACAGACCCTTTTGCTCTTTCATTTATGAATCCAAATAAACATATTTATAATCATTAAAAAGAACCAACTTCGAAGGCAAAGATATGTATGATCCCTTACCTCATAAAGCGATTGTAGGCAGATGGGAGGCGGTGCTTCTTCTCCGGATATATATATATATATATATATATATAGAAAGCATTAATTTATACTGTAAAATGTAATGTAGTTGTTCTCATTAATTAATTAAATTACGTTTAATGACAAAGGGAGCTGCTTTTGGGCTCATGTCTTCAGTAGCTGCCGAAGATGAAGAGGCTAGTGAATGTTGTCCTTTCCAGAGAAAGTTGCATGGCCTCTGAAAAAAAATCGATTAACAAATAAATACAATATTTTGTCAATACTTAAGAAGACGTACGTGGCTCAGTTAGGCACAACAATCCCATACACCCAAGTGTAATTATTTAAAATATGACATGAACATGTATGCTAATCACCAGATATATACAAGTATGCCATACGAAAGAAAAAAATAAAGACTTCAGGAACTGAGAATAATATATCCAATATCAAATAGCCATCTTTCCCTCCGTATATAGTAGAAAAGCCATTTAAAAAAAAAAAAAAAAAAAAAACACATTATATAATGAAGTAGGTAAGGGAGAGATGCGAACCTGAAGCAGCGTTTGTTGATGATCAGAGCACAGCGTTTGAAACGGAGGTTTGGGATTGAGAAAAGAGAGGGAATTGCAGTGGCCACACTTAACTGTCACTGTGTCCGTCATTCTCTTGCATGGAACTCCAACCTTTAAATTATTCCAACAAAAAACATATTCAAGTGTATTAAAAATCTATAATCGAACTGAAATTTTTTTAGGCATGTGTAATGCATTAATATTTCAGGCATAAATCATGCATTTCACAGCCAACTTTATATATATATATATCTCTCTCTCTCTCTCTCTCTCTCTCTCTCTCTCTCTCTCTCTCTCTCTCCCTTTGGGAGTCTTGAAAGAAGCCTTTAGTTGAAGGAAGAAGAGAAACAATGGTCAATGCTTATAACAAAGTTAGCGGCAAGGGAGATCTAGTAGCATGGCGGCCAATGGATGAGCCTCCTAGAGAGAGAGAGAGAATAAGCTAGGAAAGCAGAGGCATGAAGTAGTAGTGTAGTAGTTAGTAAATGAAACGCATCTAGCTAGGTAGCTAGACGTATAGGCTGCCTTCATGTGAAGGTAGATGAAGTATAGGTGATAAGTTAGAGATAAGTTTACCGCGAGAACAGTGGTGCAGTAGGCACAGCGAACATAGCAAAGATGGTCTGAAGGAGAGCCAAAGTCCATGATGAAGAGATTAGGAGATGTAGGAGGAAGATGGTGGAGAGTAGTGGTTTAATTAAAGAGGAGAAGGGTAATGATGAAGAAGATAAAGTACTATCTTGGATTGGTAACTGTCGACTGCGATCTGGATGGAGATCCAGTTAGCCAAAATAAAATGGACATATAATTAGTAATCAGTAGAGTTAACTCATTCTTGTAATTATCCTCGACACATTGTTCCCCACAACAAAACGCCACACCAACCGTACCACCACTTACTATTCATCAAATTCCTCTCTCCGGTCCCTTGCATCTTTATATATATATATATATATATCTAATTTTCTGTTAAAAATAATATAAACACTGGCCATAATACTAATTATTTCAAAAGCAACAATCTTGCCAGCATATATATATCTAATTTTCTGTTTTTTTCCACGGCTACTACCGTTTTATGTATTTTGATTTTTAATCTATTTAATGTGCATGCAGAAGTTCATAATCTTTTCCCCTTCAAATCATTAAATTTTATTAATGTTCAATGTTTATTCTTCTTTCTGTTATTGTAAACACTAATTTTTTTTTTTTTTTGCAATGTATTTCTTCTAGGTCCCTCTAAATTTTACTGAACATTAATTTTAATCCTTTTTGACATAGTAAATCCATAAGAACTTCTCACTGCAATAATGTTAGCTTCTGGAAAACAAATTATGATGTTTTAGTTGGTTATTCTCTATTTCACTCGTCATAATTGGATACAGCTGTGTTTAAAAAAATGTTTAACAGTTTGCCATCACTGCAAGGAAAAATGAGATTTTACGAAGTAAAAATTCATGAGAAAATATGAATGTCTATCAGTAATTTTTGCCACCGGCGGATTTTGTTTTGATTAATTTTGGTTTGCCAAAAAATGCTTTGTTGGAATAATTACCAAGCAGAGAGGCCTCTTATGGATAAATCAGGGGAGTCCCAACCCATAGTTTTTGTCCTATCCAAAGGGCCTCTGCCCTTTCAGATTCTACCAAAACTAACATAAAACTTGTAAAACAGGTTTGTTACAGCTAAAATATGAACAACTATTTAAGTTAGCATAGTTTAGTAAATTATATCGCATATTTTTTATACCACATGTTATGTACTTAATTACGTTGGAAATTTTTTCCAACATAAATTTGGCGCATTATATTTCCTCCTGATTATGTCTTAATCTTATGAACAACCCGTCTGACCAAAGGACATAAAAAATATTCGGAAACTACATGTAATGAGAAAGAAAATTAGAAAAATGATAATGCAAAAAGCATACATGACTTCGTCAGGCCTCTTTATCTTCGTCAAATACCAAAGCTATATATATTGAAATAAAAAATTAGGCTCACATATGAAATCTCCTAAAGTTATGTGAGTCAACTTATTCAAGTAATAATTGAACTTCATCACAATTAATACAAACATAGAAGATTATAGCTGATCTCAGCTCCTTGTTATTCATGTAGCATAAAATGCAATTATCTAAGTTTTTTCCTGACTTTGGAATATAGATATGATGGTTGGTATTTTCCTAGCAACATTAACACTATTGATACGTTATTGTGGCTCAAAATAATACGAGCAAAATGCAGTAGTCTCTTGTACCAAATAAGTTTCATATATCGAGTCTTTAGCTTGTTGTCACGCTCTACCATCTTCTAAAAATTGACAAGACAAACATGGGATGGAAGATTTCTAGAGAAGAACAGATATTAGACAGAAATTCAAGGGATTCTAAAAGATTCCACCCAATTTTAAAGAATATGAGAAGGCAAGGCTCCAAGGAGAACTCAAGAATAATCTAGAAAGTTCTAGGGAGGGGCTATGTATGTATAGATGAATAGTAGAGAACTCTCTAGAAACTAGGCTATTCTCATATAATCTAGAAGTATCCCTTGGGCTTGGAGGGGGCTATAAATACGAGTCATTCTCCTCATTTGTAACCATCCAAGCATTCATCCAAGAAAAATTTCCAAGCATCCAAGTATTCAAGCATTGTAATATTTCTTTCTTAGTGAAGTGTTCCTTTATCCAATACTTTTCCCCATTCTTCTTCCTATAGTGTTCTGTGCTTACAAGTTCAACATTCCGAAGGTTAGACTGATTTAGTGTCAAAGAAGAGTGTTAAAGCCGCACTGGTGACTTGAGATAAGTTAGTTCGTGATAGTTGGTATCAGAGCCTTGGTTCGAAGGTATGACAAAGAGCATCAATGAGCACGTATTGGAGTCCGAACCCACTTATGTGGAATCATCTCAAAAAGGGCAAGGTCGTCAGAACTAACAATATCCAACCACATCCAAACCACATGGGATGTTCAAGGAGATCATGCACGGCTTTGATTCATGCCTTGCTCGGGTAGAGGTGACAATGAATGGAATGGAGGCACAAATAGAGGATCTTGGCCAAAAGCTTGATGGACTCAAGGAGGAGAACATCACAATCCATTCGATGATCAAAGGTATGATGCTTCAACTAGAGAAGTCTTTAAGGGACTAAATGACTAAGAAGAGAAAATATTTGATGGGGGAGCTTCAGGAGGTATGAAGAGCCCATTAAGAAGAGATGAGCGACGTACGTGCCAGCTTGAAAGAAATGCGTGGAGACATCTTGCTATGCAAAAGGGCACTAGAGAGACCCACCAACCATCACACCTTCGAAGCTAAGAGGGTTGAAGTTCCAAAACTGAAGAGTTTTGGAGGAGCTCACAATGTGAAGGAAGTGGAAAATTTTATATGGGGACTTGAGTAATACTTTTGAACGATGAGAATTATGGATGAAGAGAAAAGATTACAATTTGCAGCTCTTTATCTCTCAGATATCACTAGATTGTGGTGGAGAAGAAGACGAGGAGATATTGAAAAAGGTATGTGCATCATATCCACCTTTGATGACTTTAAGAAGAAACTAAAGAGACAATCCTATCACGAGAAAGCGAAGGATGAGGCTATAGCCCGATTGCGAAAGCTCGAGCAAGAGGGATTGATTCAAGAATACATTAGGGAGTTCACTAGTTTGGTTCTTGAAATTTCTGACATGTCAGAAAATTATACTCTTTTCAACTTCATGGATGGACTTCACAGTGGGCAAACACTGAGTTTAAAATGCATGGAGTGCAAGATCTTGCTACTGCCATTGCGATCATCGAAAGCCTAATTGATTACTCAAGAGAGTCCATAAAGCCAAAGGATAAAAAGAGTACTATGTCAAAGAGGAGGAAGACAAGGATCAACATAACGAAATGATCCACCTTGAATCAACTTCATCCAAAGCAAAAGAAAAATGGAAACTTAAAAATGACCAAACTAAACCGCATAATCAGTCCTCAAAAAAAGGCTCTAAACTCTCTCTTTGCAACTCATTAAGAATAAGAAGGTGGTGACACTATGACACAAATAAGGGCTATACAACTGTTGAATGCGATGCAAGCTATAACAAAACCTCAAGCAAAGGGGTCACTCTTTGTGGAGATGGTAATACACGGGAAGACAACTAGAACAAAGGTGGACACAAGTGCTTCTCATAAGTTCATCTCCGTCGAGGAAGCAAAGAGATTGGGTTTGCAGATGACTAAAGGAGGAGGCTTCTGGCCCAACTCGCACTTATGTGTATTTTTAATCTCCTTAATTATGCCATAAAATATATCTCAATTTATATCTAGCGGCTAGTGTGAGCCCTTACAATGATTTATAAATTATATAACATATTTTCACATTACGATACTACGCAAGTATACCTATCGTTTCAAGTAATATAGGATTTTCTTTAAATCTTTGAAACCATCAATCGATCTCACGAGGAATGCAGTAACTCTTAAAATTAACTTAAAAAAATTCTACTTAAATTGCAATTTAAAAAGATTAAAGATTTAAAATGATATGCTTACCAAAAATGACTACTAAAAGAGCTTAAAAAAAGTAACAACTAAATATAACATCTTCATAAAATATAAGAAAAAGTTTGGATATTATGAAAAAGAACATTTCCACTTGCAAAGAGATTGTAATCTATGTAGGATTCAAATGGGTTAAGACAAAATTGAAATATTGTGACAAAGAGAAGTATACCTTATTTTTTACCCCCTCCCGGTGCTTGCAGAGAACATTAGCTAACTTATAGCCAACTCTTTAACATCTCGATTCCACATCAGTGTTATCTAGCCTCTTACCTCTATATGCCCCTAGCCCATGACATCGTAATGACTGAATCTCAACGTTAGGGTATTATACCTTAAGCCAAACTGATAAAAATCTAACATGTCACTCTAGATCTAACCAATTCTACGCTCATCAAAACTTATCTACCTATTTATTTGCACTCCCCCTTAAGTGATCACCATGACTCTGCCTAGAATGAAGTGTGGTATCCACTAGTTGGGTGAAATCATAGCCCTCCCAAGTCATTATGTTTCTCAATGGATTTTAACCTCACAAGTGACAAGTTTGCAAAGTAAATAAATGTTTGTTGAAAATAATATCACATTTTTTTAAAAGTAAAAAGAAATCCTTAAATCATTCTCATCCCACAAGATTAAATCCCATGTGCAAGAAGAAAGAAAGAGAATTACTTAGAATTCATGGAGATTAAACAAAAAAAAAAAACATTTGCATTGAAATCTAGGTCTTACAACAAAAACTTAAACACAAATACAAAGTACCTTATGTTTTCTCCCCAAGCAAACTTCTAAAGTTTTCTCTATGCAATCTCCAAATTTCTTCACACTAAAACACACTCACATTCACACTTGAACATAAAATATGAAAAACCTAACTCACTATTGCCGCCCAATTGAAGTTTTGAGGCTCTATAAGGTTTCTAAATTCAGCTAAATCCATATATGTCATGACCGAATTTCTCAATTTGAGAGCCATAACTTATTAATACACCAACTTGATCATAATCAACTTCTGGTTCTTGTTTGTCATGTGTAGTCCAATACCAATAATTTGGTTTAAATCTCTTGTGGTAAAAATCCGACTTGACTTTTTTAGGTCACAGGTACAATTAACTTTTGTGCTTCACACAAGGACATCAGAACTTACCCTTTGAACGGTAAATGGATAGCTGTGATTCCATCTACACAAATTCGTCAACACCATTTAAAAACTCATCAGCGAGTCATTTCTGAATAGGATATAATCTGTATACATCCATGATCTCAAATTGCGAATATTCATCAGCAACATAGATGTAGCTTTATGGATCAGTACAAATAGATATCATGTGCACATACATGAAGATAAAGTTTTGATGTGGCATTCAATCAGAATTAGACCTGTCATATGGCCCGTTCACGGTCTAACCAGTCGTTTTGATCCAGTTTCTAAACCTTCATGAATCCTTTTTATCTAGCGTGTCGCACTGAGAGTCATATTTTAATTTTAATTTTATAAATTACAATCATTTTCTTACAACAAACGTAAGTCTATTTGGGCCCATTAGAAGGTCGACGTTTAACGTGACTAAACCACCTACATTTCTATCACACAATAGGCCCAAGCATTTCTCTACTTCAAGCAACCATCTTGAATTCTATTAATTACATCCACATTTACATCACCATACTTTCAACAATCGACCCGAGAGATCTACAAGGGTCACCAAAATGATAGGACCAAATTGAGGATTTTAGTTTGTCACTCTAAAATCTCCAATTCTATGCCCGATAATATTATTTCCCTATTTATTTGCACCCAACTTCCAAGGGCTTTAACCTCCCTGAATCTTGGATGTAATATTCAATTTAGTTGTAAAACTCAACATATTTTAACAAATCAATTGACTAGATTGAAAGTAAATTAAGATCGAAGTGAAAAGATTATCACAATTTCTTAAACATTTTTATGGCTTCACCAATTCAAATCACCATTTCACAAAACTCGAGACAAGGAGAAAGACAAAGAAAACTACTCAGATCTCATGGGGAAAACACAAAAAAACTCGGAATTCATATATAAAATCAAAGTCATACAAACTACAATAAGTAAATAACTTATCTCTAGTTTCTCCGCAAGAACACTCCTCAAAGTTCCTCTGAATCTCTTTCTTTTTTTACAACACACATAATTCCTCTTCGAAGTAGCAAGGAGAAAGAAATCTCTCACTTTCGCTCCACTCTTACAATCTCTTAAAGAATTCCTCACAATATTGAAACTCTAGTAAATTCTCTATACACTAACGGAACCTCTCTAACCTCCAGGACCTTTCTAACATCCAGGACCTCTCTAATTTTCGGCCAAAATCTTCTTTTAAAGTTGTGGATGAGTTTTCACAAGAGTTGCCTAAGCACCCCTCTAAAATTCGTCTTCATCCAATGCATTATTGGACATAACCACCGAGCTCGCCGCCGCCGGCCTCCAG
>NW_018164846.1:391420-393545 GCF_001263595.1 Phalaenopsis equestris
TGCAATAAAACATCAAAAATACCTTTCTTTAAAGTGCAATATCATTAAAAATAGTATAAAATAGGTATGAAAATCTCAACATATTTTTTTCTGGTCAAAATCCCCCAAACTTAACTTATACTTGTCCTCAAGTAATTTTATTACTACATAAAAGTTATGCTCTATTGTAGTAAAGTTTTAATTCAGAAATACTCTAAGTTGGATTTAGATAAATATCATAGTGAGATTTTCAGAAAAATTCAAGTTATTGAATTAACTCTGTAGCCACAAGATTATCTAGTCATCAAGTTTGAGAGTTCTAGTCTTCTATTTATTGCAAGAATGACTATATGTTGCAATATTAAGTCACTCAGAATATCCAAAAGATAGGAACTTCATGAGAACTCTAATAGTAAAAGACTTATTCCATAAATATAAGTTCAGGAATGTATTTAAGTTTTCCCTTTAGGTAGGTCCAGTGAAGCCAATTTTTGATTAGACAAATCCTCAAGCTTCTCCTCACTTCCGTAATTTTTTCTTTCTTTCATTTGGATTGATTTCAATCATATATATTTTTCTTTTCTTTTCAGGGATTGTTTTCAATCATTTCTTTTTTTCTTTTTTCAAGTGATATTACTATATCTCGATAGCCTTTAATGATTTTGAATTTTGCTATCTTCTTCTTAAAGTTAAAAACTTTGCACATTCCTTCATAAATTTGAAACTCAAAGCATTTCTTTACCTTATAAATATGTCATAATTTTTACATCATTAAGCCCAAATCTTTTCTTCTCAAATGAATTTCCAGATTCTTAATACTTCAAAATATAGTTTCCTTTACTTTAAATAGTTAACTATAATCTTATTCTTTTATACTAAATATCTTAAGTTACAAAATTAATTTTCATTACAAAAATATTTCTTTAAATCTACCATAATATTTAAATAGTTTCAAAAATATAGTTACCTGAATTAAATTCAATACATGAAATCATATAAATTTTTGAAAATATTGAAATAGAGGACATCTAATAGTTAATCTTTTTCTTCCCTTACCCAAACTTAAAATTTTAAATATGAAAT
Source organism: Phalaenopsis equestris (assembly GCF_001263595.1). Taxonomy (NCBI): domain Eukaryota; kingdom Viridiplantae; phylum Streptophyta; class Magnoliopsida; order Asparagales; family Orchidaceae; genus Phalaenopsis; species Phalaenopsis equestris. Next base: position 392,483 of record NW_018164846.1, read on the forward strand.
AATTCAGGTGGAAAGAAAAACTATAAATATAAATCATACCTCAGTATTGTAGACATTTTTGTTCATACCTCAGTATTGTAGACATTTTCATCATTCTGAAATTTTTGCAGGCCTTCTCAAATTTTTACTTCACCTCGTCTGTAATATTATGAGCTTTCTTCACATATAAATCATTAGAGAAAAATCTGGGTAATGAAACTTTGAAATAAGTATAAAATTAAAACATTAAACATTAAACAAGCACTTAAACAAGCACAAGATTTCCTAACACAACCACAATACTAAACAATTAAAATTAAAATGTGAAATAAAAATCACATTACATTACAATCCACAATACTACTCAACATATATTAAACTGCACATGCACATTTAACTATAACATTAAATTTATAACAAAAATTCAAATTATCTAAGTACACAAAATAATAAAAATGAAAGTCTAAATACATAAACATCCATTTCTATTACAAAAAGAATACAGAAATAAAAGTACAACATAAGTACATCAATTTCATTCAATATCAAAATCCCAAGCTATATCTTCATCGCCTTGGCACTCAGGAAACGTAACATCCGGCTCACCTCTGTAGTGCCAGACCTGAGCTTCATAATAGGCTACCTCAAAATTTGAATGCCTCTGAAGGTACTCACTATCGTAGTTGTGTCGACGTTTTAAACCCCCAATCCTTTCACTTATCAAGTCTATGTTCTTCCGCTGCAAGGTCAACTCATTCATCAAATCAGAGATGGTAGGGGAAGTAAAAGGTGAAATGTCATAACTTGTAGAGGGGACATCTCTACTAGTAGAAGGTTCTTGACTTCTACTCCCAGTTCTCCATTTCTCATGGGATTCATAAGTCTTTAAATTGGCTTTACTAATGAGTTTCATAGGATAAACACATTCTTCATCTCCACTTTCCACTCTAGAAAATTTACAAATTGCATAAATAAGTCCAGGCAGGATGTCACCTCCACTAGTCTCACTCCTCACCGTAGTCAATATATTCTTAAGAATAATTCTCCCCACATTTATAGTTCTCTCCCCACATTTATAGTTCTA
>NW_018164846.1:393580-404207 GCF_001263595.1 Phalaenopsis equestris
TAGTTACCTCACTATGGTGATAGGTTGGTAACAGAGTAGAGGAAATGAAATAGTGTCACGCTTTAGAGGTGACATTCAGCATGAAAGCAGAAAAAATTACCCGTTCTCGCTGCTTTATCTTCCATGTTCCTTTTCCATCAGTGAGAAAGTTGATCACATCATTGGGGGGGGGGCCTTCCATTGTACTAAAGGATTCATAGTGACTGCTATAAGAGTCTGGGACCTCATAAAAAGTGTCGATGTAGGAGGCAGTAAAATCAACAAGAAACCCACGCACTTGAACGATTCCGTCATCAGAATAAATAACATTGGCGTAGAACTCCTTCACAACATTTGCATCAGCTTTGTTGGTGGTGTAACAAAAGTTTTCCCACCTCCGCTCCGCAATAACTCGTTCGATTTCTCCTCCCAGACTTTCAAAAACTCGATCTTGTATTCACTTCTTTCCTTTGAATATGAAAGTGAATTTTGTTTGAGCCATCGCATTGATGAAGCGAGACTCGTTGAACTCAACTCTTCTCTTTTGACGAGGAACCATTTCAATCTAACCAAATTATAGAAAAAATTCCAAAAATTACTTCAAATATGCAAATCATGGCTTCTAATGCAAATCATGGCTTCTAATTCCAAAAATTACTTCAAATATGCAAATCATGGCTTCTAATGGTAATTTAATCCATGAATTTCTTCCCAATATGAATTTCTTCCCAATTTTTCTTCACATTCTTAAAATTTTCGGATCTCCTCAATATGGAAGAAATCCATGGAGAAAATCAAATATTTTTAGCTTGGAGTGAAGCTCTTACCTAGAGATAATCAAATTCGGTGTCAAAAAGCCTTGAAATCGCCTCCCAATCCGAGATCTCTCAAGCCCTAGGTCAAAAATGACTTGGTCAAAAATGATGTTTTTAAGAGGAAGGGGATGATGAATAGTGGCGGTTGACTGGTCAAAATTGCGGTTAAAGGTGTTTTTCGTGATCTTGCCATCAACGCGCTCTATTGGAATTAAAATCCTAAGTCTTGGGAAAATCCGCCGTCGGTGGCATCAAGGGCGTTGTCGACGGGCTCTATTGATTTCATCCAAATTCAGGATTTTTGCGATTTTGTCAATTCCAAGCCTTAACGACATCTTTTTAATCATTATAGACATGATTTTAAGTAACTAAATGATGTACTTAGCTCATATAAACTTTCACAACACAAAACATCACATTTATATATAAATTCAAAGGTATAAATTCATATATATAAATTCAAAGGGGTACAATATACGTTACATAATACACCTAAGTTTGGTATTTCTCAACCTCAATACATTAATTTAGCGTCGCAATTTAAGCCACAGCACTCAAAACGCTGAAAACAAAACATTCTATGCTTAGTCTCAACTATACAGAGATCTAAAAACATAATTCTAAAGCAAAGCAAATACAAAATTCAAATCAAAATACATAGATAAATAGATAGGTAGTAAATATAAATCTACTAATCCTCAAACTCGGTACTCGATTCTCCTCTGAGATCATCCATTGATTGCACATGAACGAAGAGGTTGTAGAATGGTCAGAATAGAAACTCTTCAGTGGAATCCTCTTCTATTAACTTCATCCTCCTCATCAGTCGTATTAAGTCATCTTCTAAATGTTCAGTGCTCAAAATGTTCTTTCATCCTCCAGTCTAGATGATCGAAGAAATTAGAGATATTATTAATTGCATTCATTTAATTAGATATTATTAATTGCATTCATGACATTTTGTACCTCATTTTCCAATTTCTTGATTCGGTGTAGGATCACCAGAGACTTATCAGGGACTAAGAGCTGAACTGGCAGTGAATTCTGAGATGCTTGATCTACTATAATTGTCACGTCATTTTCATCTTCAAAAACTGGGAATCTCTCAGTTGGATCCAAAGGCTTCCAAGGCAGCAGTACCTTTTTCCAATTTTCATAGGACATTTGGAACAAAAGTGAGAAAATTTTGGAGGGGTGTCCAAGCCCATAAGTTGATCCATGAACGATCAGACCCAAAACTGACTTCACAATTATAGATCCAATGTCGATCGACAGTCCCCTTTGGATGCATTAATTCAAAATGACACTTTCTTTAGAAACTTTATCGATCTTCATTATTGGTAACAGTTTCGCAGAAATGAAAAAGTGTCAATGTTTTGAAACGGGATTTAGGAGTGTTGCAGAAAAACTAACATACTTGTTTTCTCTTATTTTCCAATCGTCAGTTTCATCCGTTAATTATTGGCAAATCTCATTCATCTGGTATCTCGTTGGGACGAAATTGGAATAGTGGCAGACAAGAACATTCTCTATCATGTATAATTTGTTGATCCATGCAGGAGTGAAAGTGATCCATCTTCCTCGCTGATCAAAGGAAAATATGTTGAGATTTTCATACCTATTTTATACTGTTTCTGATGATATTACACTTTTAAAAAAGGTATTTTTGATTTTTTGTTGCAGGAATGATGAATTAGGATCAATTGTTGCAGGAATGATGAATTAGGGTCATTGGAGCAAAATGATGCAAAAAGGGCGAATTTGGAGCGAAAAGGACCAAAATGTTGAGATTTGAACTAGGCGGCGCCATCGATGCCGCCAACGGCGAGTTTTTCCCGAGACTACAGGACAAAATTCTCCAGAAGCCCGCCGACGGCGCCATTGACCCCGCCGAAGACGAGATCAACAGTTATGTGTACTTGTACAATGGATAATGCCGGATTTTGGAGGGTTGCTTAAGCAACTGTTGGGAAAACTCATCCACATCATTAAAGGGAAGCTTTTGGCTGAAAAGAAGGGAGCCGACGAGAGTCGAAGGGAGCCAGGAGAGTATAAAGGCCTTGGAGGTTACCATTAGTGTATAAAATTTCTAATTGAGTGTAACAATTGTGAGGAATTCTTCGAGAGATTGTAAGAGTGAAGGGAAAGTGAGAGATTTCTTCCTCCTTGCTACTTCGAAGAGGAATTTTGTGTGCTGTAAAGAAAGGAAGAGATTCAGAGGAACTTCGAGGAGTGTTCTTAGGGAGAAATTAGAGATAAGTTATTTACTTGTTGTAGTTTATATGACTTTGATTTTATATATGAATTTCGAGTTTTGTTGTGTTTTTCTCATGAGTTCTGAGTAGTTTTCTCTGTCTTTCTCCTTGTCTTGAGATTTGTGAAATGGTGATTTGAATTGGTGAAGCCATGAAAATTTTTAAGAAATTGTGATGATCTTTTCACTTCGATCTTAATTTACTTTCATTCTGGCAAATTGACTTGTTTTACAACTAAAGTGAAGATTATATCCAAGATTCAGGGAGGTCAAAGCCCTTGGAAGTTGGGTGCAAATAAATAGGGAAATAATATTATCGGGCGTAGAATTGGAGATTTTAAAGTGACAGACTAAAATCCTCAATTTGGTCCTATCGTTTGGGTGCTGAAGTGTAGATGTTAGCCCTCAGGTGAGGGGAACGTGGGAGCTCCGAAGTGAGAGCCGGTAACCTCCTAGCCTAGCCGCAAATTCAATAAACAAGGATAGGATTAGTCAATGTTCTTTATGCCTGGACCAAAGGGTAAAGAATATGTATGCTCCTATTTGACACGATATAAATTGAACTAATTCATTTTATCCATTCACTATGATTTCTTAACAAGGAGAACGATGCTTTCTTATATATTGAATATCACAATTAAACTTTACTTAATATCCCTAGTTAATTATTTGTTATTAAAAATATTTATTTATTTCAATTGTCTATTAGTGACAAATAAACAAAGGATAAGAAAATTGAACGTCGTTGTTGTGATTAAAATATTGTTTTTCTAAAGACTTAGTCTGTAATTCTAAACTACTCTCTGTGGGATCGATATCTAGGACTCCATTAGAGCCTTATATTACTTGAGCGATACATATACTTGCGTTGATAAGTGTGACTTTACAATTATTGAATATTTAATACGTCCATATTTATCTTATATTTTATTGCATATATAAAGTCGCTGTCACTCGTACATAAACAACTCCTTGGTTGATTCCATGCAAATTTGCATAAAATTCTTTCACCACTATAACAACCATGGTAGCAGTAGTGTAGCACAACACTTCCCATCTTGGCCGCACTATCGTTTCTTCAATATCCGTCGTGAGATTGTTCAATCAACGATTTATGAATCATCGTTGTTTGATTAATCTTTTCTTCGTCAGCAACTTGTTGAAGATTTGCTGCGCTTCCGCACTAATAAACTTTCGCCGATTGAAAACTCACATTCTAGGATTATCAGGGGAATTGGACGCCATAGGAATGAAATTTGTAGAGTTTCACTTCATTTTTAGAGGGAAAATATGAACTAGAAATCAAATTTTTGAGTTTTAAAAAGACAATTCCCTCCCAAAAATCGCCAAAAATAGCCATTTGAACCTAAGTAACCACTATTTCGCTGGTCTCACCATCGGCGGGGGCGAGGGCGACGGGGTCGATGGTGCTGTCGGCAGACCTCTGTATTAATTTTGTCTGGAGTCTCGGGAAAAACCCATCGTCGGCGGCGTCGAGGGCGCTATCGGCGCCCAAGGCAAAATTTGTACAGTTTCGCTCTGGTCCAAATGCGTTCCAATTTTTCTTCATGGATCCACTTTTTAAGATGAGGGTAAATAACAGTAGTAGAGCTTAATACTACCACAAACTAACGATAATTTCAAATAAAAACTACTATAATCGTGAATAAAGTAAAGATAAACATGGGTTGCCTCCCATAAAGGTCTTGGTTTAACGTCGTCAGCCCGACCTATTTAGGTGTTATTCAGGTTGACTGATCATTAAAATCTCTTTAAAATTTGGTCTTTTACCCTCATAATATGGTTTTAATTTGTGTTCATTTACTTTAAATCTATTTCCCATCTTCTGGTCTTCAATTTCAACAGCTCCGTAAGTATAAACTTGAGTCACAGTAAAGGGTCCTAACCAACGAGACATCAATTTTCTAGGAAATAACTTTAGTTTAGTATTGTAAAGCAAAACTTCTTGTCCTGGTTCAAAGTTTTTTTGGGTAATCTTCTGATCATGTCATAACTTTAATTTTTCCTTATAAATTCTATCATTATCATAAGACACATTAGTTAATTCTTCCAATTCATTTAATTGCAACAATCTCTTCTTACCAGCATCTTTCAAAATATAATTGAATTCTTTAATCGCTCAATATGTTTTATGCTCCAATTCTACTGGTAAGTGACAAGTCTTTCCAAAAATCAATATGTAAGGAGTCATTCCAATACGAGTTTTATAAGTAGTCCTGTAAGCCCATAATGCAATATCCAATCTAGTGGACCTATCTATTCTACTAGGTCTTACAGTCTTTTCAAGTATTTGTTTAATTTCTCTATTAGAAACTTCAGCTAATCCACTGGTTTAAGGATGATAGATAGCAGAGATTCGATGCATAATATTAAATTTTTCTGCTAATCTCTGAATGTTTTTATTTCTAAAATGAGATCCTCTGTCAGTGATAATCATTCTAGACATTCCGTATCTAGTGAAAATATTTTTCATTAAAAATCTTGAAACACTTTTAGTAACACAACGAGGTAAAACTTGTGCTTCAATCCACTTAAAAACGTAGTTCACTGCAATTAATATATATAAGTTTCCAAATGAAGGAATAAATGATCCCATAAAATTTAATCCCCAAACGTCAAAGATCTCAACTTCCAACATGAAATTCAGAGGCATTTCATTTCTTCTAGATATTTTGCCTACACATTGACATCGATCACAAGTTTTTATGTATCTATAAACATCTCTAAGGATAGTAGGCCAATAAAATCCAGCTTGTAAAATTTTATAAACAGTTTTATCAATCCCAAAATATCCTCCAAATTTAGAATCATGACATTTCTGAATGATTAGCTCAGTTTCTTCATAAGGTACACATCTCCTCATAATAAGATCCTTACATTGTTTATATAAATAAGGCTCATCCACAAAAAATGCTTTCACATCATGAGTAAATTTCCTTTGTTGTTGCAGTGTCAGCATAGGTGACATAATATCACTCATAATGTAGTTAACGATATCAGCATACCATGGTATTTTGCACTCATTAATATTATAAAGTTGTTCATCAGGGAAACTGTATGTACTTTCATTGTCAGTGTCGGATAATCCTTAATTTTCTAATATTGATAAATGATCAGCAATTTGATTATAAGTTCCCTTTCTATCAATAACCACAAGATCAAATTCTTGCTTCAAAAGTATCTATCTAATCAACCTTGGTTTAGCATCCTTCTTTTGCATCAGATATTTAATAGCAGAGTGATCAGTATGCACAACGTATTTAGCTCTAATTAAATAAGGTCTGAATTTATTTAAAGCATACACAATTGCTAGTAAATCTTTTTCAGTAACAGTATAGTTAATTTGTGCATCATTAAGAGTTTTACTAGCGTAGTATATAACTTTAAAAATCTTTTCATACCTTTGTCCAAGAATAACTCCAATAACCTAATCACTAGCATCACACATCAGTTCAAATAGTTTCTCCAAGTTAGGTGAAACTATAATAGGGGATGTGATTAATTTTTCCTTTAATAACTCAAAGGCATTTAAATAGCTTTCAGTAAATTCAAATTTCTTGTCCTTTTCAAAAAGTTGGCATAGAGGTTTGATAATTTTTGAAAAATCTTTAATAAAACGACTGTAAAATCCAAATGTCCAAGAAAATCTCCTAACCTCTCTTACATTAGGAGCTGTTAGTTTAGATATAACCTGAATTTTTGCATGGTCTGCTTCCATATCATCTTTCAAAATTTTATGCCCTAACACAATTCCTCCTGCAACTATAAATTGACATTTCTCCCAATTCAGAATAAAATTAGTTCTTTTGCATAACTCTAAAATTTTTTGAAGGTAATTTAAGCATGAGTCAAATGATGTCCCAAATACAGAGAAATTATCATAAATACTTCTCTTCCAATCTATCATCAATTAACTTACTAAATATAGACATCATATATCTTGGAATGTTGCAGGTGCATTACATAATCCAAAAGACATTCTTCAAAAAGTAAAAGTTCCAAAAAGACTAGTAAATGTTATCTTTTCTTGATCCTCAAGAGCAATAGGAATTTGATGGTAACTGGTATATCCATCTAAAAAATAAAAATATTTGTGCCCAACAAGTCTATCCACTATTTGATCTAAACAAGGTAAATGGAAGTGATATTTCCTGGTGGCAGTGTTTAATTTTCTATAATCAATGCAAATACGCCACCCAGTAACTTGTCTGATAGGTATTAATTCATTTTATTTTGTGTCAATAGTCACTCGTCCTTTCTTCGAAACACAATGAATATGACTTACCCATGCACTATCTGAAATAGGATATATAATTCCAGTGTCTAACCATTTCAAAATTTCCTTCTTAACTACTTCTTTCATCATCAGATTTAATCTCCTTTGTGGATCAACTCTTGGTTTATATTGTTCATCTAATATAATTCTGTGCATACAGATTGAATGACTGATTCCCTTAATATTAGCTAAGGTCCAACCAAAAGCTTTCTTATATCTTTTCAATGTATCTAACAGCCTTTGCTCTTACAGATCATTTAATTCTGAAAATATAATAACAGGTAATGTAGATGAGTCTAGATGAGTCTCCTAAAAATACGCTAAAAATACGTACTTCAAGTGGATAGGCAGTATTTTTAACTCAAGTTCAGGTGATTTTATAATTGATGAGAATAGATTTTTATTAGCATTTTCCGTAATATCCAACATCTCAAATCTTTCCTGAACACAATCTAATTCTTCTTTTCTAATTCGTCCAAAATAACTTCCTCACTCTTTTCAAATTGTTCCTTTTCTTCAAAATGTTCTTCTCCTTCAAAATGTTTTTTGTCTTCAAAATATTCTTTAAAATGTTCTTTCAAGAGTTACAGAAGTAGGTGAGACTTCTCCTAATCCTAGTCTTTTGAAAATTGATAGAGGCATAAGATTAATGCTGGCTCCCAAGTCACATAAAGCTCTTCCATAAAATTTTTCACCGATAGCACACGGTATAGTGAAATTGCCAGGATATTTTAATTTTTCAGGAAGCTTTTTTTGAATAATTGTACTACACTCTTCGCTAAGTGCAACAGTTTCATTATCCATGAACTTTCTTTTCTTGTTTAGAATATCTTTCATAAATTTTACATAATTGGGCATTTGCTGTAAAGCTTCTACGAAGGGAATGTTTACCGTTAACTTCTTAAGAATTTCTAAAAATTTAGAAAATTATTTATTTTGTTTGTGTTGCTTCAATATTTGAGGAAAGGGTGGTGGAGGTTTCTCCACAATAATTTTTATTGGTGTAAATGGATACTCTAAATCTAGGTACTCACGATCTTTCTCTTTTTCGGTAAACACTTTCTCTTTTTCAGTTTCTATTTCTTTTTGCACCATTATTTCCAATTCTTTTCCACTTCGTAATTGTATCGCTTTGATTTGTTCTTTTCCTTGATCTTTAGGATTTGTTTCCACAGTACTAGGAAAAGTTCCCAATGTTCGGATACTAAACGCAGTAGCAATATGCCCTAATTGGTTTTCAATATTCTTAATAGTAGTTCCTTGATTTTGTAATTGATTTCATTGATTCTGCAATTGTTGACCCATGTTTAATATCAAATCTTCCATAGACAACTTCTTCTCCTTAATTTAAGTATTACTATTAAATTCTGGAGGATAAGAAGGTCTATAGTTAACATTTCTTTGGTTGGATGAATTTCCTAATAGGTTCACTGAGCTGTTTGCCCATTATTGATTTGTAGTGGAATTGTTATTCTAATTGAAATTTGGATGACTCTTCCAACCTAGGTTATAATAGTTCGAACAAAGATTGTTGGGTCTATTAATAGCATTTAAGGTCCATATGAAGGTTGAACATCCATAAACTGCCCAGATGAATTCTCTCATGTTAGGTGTTGGAGAATAATTCATCCCATAATGATCTAATTTCTTTAATATTGCAGCAATTTGTGAAGCTAACATAGTTATTGCATCAGAATCATGGATACTAGCTACTCTTTTAGGATTTACCCGCTCAGAGGGCAATTGAAAATTGTTGGTAGCCATCACTTCTATTAATGAATAAGCCTCGTCAAAAGGTTTTTGACATAAAAGAACCACTAGCCGCAACATCTATAATCGATCTAAGAGATCCCACTAATCCATTATAACAAGTTTGAATTATCAACCAATCTGGTAACGAATGATGAGGGCACTTCCTAAGAAAATCTTTAAATCTCTCCTAAGCTTCATATATTCACTCTCCATCAATCTGACAGAACGATGTTATGTCATTTCTAAGTTTAGCAGTTTTGGATGGAGGGAAATATTTGGATAGAAATTTCAGTGAAAGTTCTTCCCAAGTTCTAATAGATCCTGATGCTAACGAATTTAACCATATCGTAGCCTTATCCTTCAGTGAAAAAGGAAGAAGTCTAAGTCTAACAACATCGTTTGAGACTCTGTCATATTTAAAAGTAACACACAGTTCTAAAAAACTAGCGAGGTGTAAGTTCGGATCTTCATTTCGTGTACCTCCAAATTGATTGTTTTGTACCATTTGGATAATAACAGGTTTAAGCTCAAATTAATTAACAGCTACATCAGGATTTTGGATAGATAAGTGAATTTCATCCGCTGTAAGATTTGCATAATCTTATAGGGGTCTAGGTTGGTATTCATTCTCTATTCCTTGATTGTCAAGTGTTTTCCATTGTATCAGAATTTGTAGGTTCTCTTCTTAATCTTCTAATCCTTTTAACAGTGCGTTTTAATTCCGAATCGTATGTATAAGATTTTCAAGTGCAAATTTACGCATACAATTTGAAATCAGTACTCAGTAATATAATTAACTAAATATAAAAGTAAGTTGCAATTCAAGTAAAAATTTTCTATTAATCCTAATTTGTCTGTTACTCTGATCGTGATTTGACACACTCACTCAATCACTCCCCGACAACGACGCCAAAAACTTGGTCGGCGACATGCTTAAAAGCGTAAGATAAATATGGACGTAACAAATATTCAATAATTGTAAAGTCTCTCTTATCAACGCAAGTATACGTATCGCTCAAGTAATATAGGGCTTTAATGGAGTCCAAGATATCGATCCCATAGGGAGTAGTTTAGAATTACGAACTAAGATTTTAGAAAAGAAATACTTTAATCACAACAACAAAGTTCAATTCGCTTATCTGTCACTAATAGACAATTTAAATAAATAGGTAATTTTAATAATAATTAAATAACTAATGATACTGAGGGGGGTTTAATTGTGATATTCAATATATAAGAAAACATCATTCTCCTTGTCAAGAAATTATAGTGAATGGATAAAATGAATTAGTACAATTTATATTATGTTAAATAGAGGCATACCTATTCTTTACCCTTTGGTCCAGGCATAAAGAACATTAACTAATCCTACGCTTGTTTACTGAATCTGCGGCTAGACTGGGAGGATACCAGCTCTCACTTCGGAGCTCCCACATTCCCCTCACCTGAGGGCAAACATCTACACTTCAGCACCCAAACGATAGAACCGAATTGGGGATTTTAGTCTGTCACTCTAAAATCTCCAATTCT
>NW_018164846.1:404328-418841 GCF_001263595.1 Phalaenopsis equestris
AAATCAACATATTTTAACAAATTAATTGGTCAGATTGAAATTAAATTAAGATCGAAGTGAAAAGATCATCACAATTTCTTAAACATTTTTATGGCTTCACCAATTCAAATCATTATTTCATAAATCTCGAGACAATGAGAAAGATAGAGAAAACTACTCATATCTCATGGGGAAAACACAACAAAACTCGAAATTCATATATAAAATCAAAGTCATACAAACTACAACAAGTAAATAACTTATATCTAGTTTCTCCCCAAGAACACTCCTCGAAGTTCCTCTGAATCTTTTCCTTTCTTTACAACACACAAAATTCCTCTTCGAAGTAGCAAGGAGGAAGAAATCTCTCACTTTCCCTCTACTCTTACAATCTCTCGAAGAATTCCTCATAATACTGGAACTCTAGTAAATTATCTATACACTAATGGAACCTCTCTAACCTCCGGGACCTTTCTAACATCCAAGACCTCTCTAATTTTTAGCCAAAATCTTCTTTTAAAGTTGTGGATGAGCTTTCCAAAGAGTTGCCTAAGCATCCCTTCAAAATTTGGCCTTATCCAAAGCTTAAGTAGGCATAACCGTCGATCTCGCCGTCGGCGGCCTCGAGTGCGCCGTTGGCGGGGTTTTGAAGAATTTTGTCTGAAGAATTTTGTCCTATAGCCTCGGGAAAAACTCGTCATCGGCGGCCTAGTTCAAATTTCCACATTTTGGTCCAAATTCGCTTCTTTTTGCATTTTTTTGATTCAATGACCCTAATTCATCATTCCTGCAACAAAACATAAAAAATACCTTTCTTTAAAGTGAAATATCATTAAAAAGAGTATAAACTATATATGAAAATTTCAGCATATTTTCCTTTGGTCATATGCAAAAACCTAACACCTAAAATTTACTTTTTAAATTTATAACAACTAAAATTTTCATATCACATCAATTATAGCATTGCCCTAAGCCCTAAAAAACTTAAATACACCATTTTATGCGTATGGAAGGGGACAAATATGTGAAAACTAAACTTTAGCTGTTAGAGATGTAAATACATAAGAATTAAGTTATATGTATGTAAATGCATAAGATTTACCTTGAATTTGGAGAAGGAATGTTTCGCCCGTGAACGACACCCCTCACTACAGGAGATGTGTAAAATAACATCCAAAATTTATGAAGGAAATTTCTTACGCTTATATGTGCTTCGTATTTTGTGGCCGCCATGTGCGATAATTAATTTATGTTATCTGCGATGAAATTTGCGTCGGATTAACCTTCAAATATTTGGTGCAAAGAATGACGAACTTTGCAGTGGTGTAGCAACGATTTTTGAGTTGGATTTGTTCAAAATAAATCGATGCAACTACTTTACTTAAAAGCATAAAAAAATCTAGCGTAAAATGGATAAAAAATCTGATGCAATAGACCTAAAAAACCGATCCTGTGTTCTCCATTTCATTTTCTTCTCCGTGCCTCCTCTTCTTCTTCCCACTACGCTTGCTCGAAACCCTTGCACTCTCTGTCCAAACCCTCGCCCACTCGAAACCCTCGCTTCTCTATCGATATCCTAGGTCCAGACCCTCGCCTTAATTCCTTTGTGATACAATCCCCCTTAGAGCTAGCTGGGACAACAAGGATTGGATAATATAGAGACCACTGAAACTCCCACAGCTTTCATCCATCTGCTCCACTCCAATCTGAGAATATCGAGGAAGATACGTATATATGTGCAATTGTTGTTTATGTTGTGATGTGGTATGTATGTAAGAATTGAAGTTTATGATTTAGGTATGTATATAAATAAGAATTGAGTGGTATGAATGAAATCTTCATAAATGTCGAAGCATAGGTGTTAGCCATGTACATACATAACTATTGAGTGGCATGTGTAAAAATCTATTTGCATAGGTAATGTGGTGTATGTAAAAATGAAAGTTAGGTGTTAGGCATTTATATATAAAAGTTGAGGGTGTATATGTATGAAAAATTTTATATGAAAATAAAGTTTAGGTGTTAGGCATGTAAATTTATTATGTTGATTTAGATGGGGATTTTATTAGTAGAATTTAAGTTGATTGGTTGAAATGGAGCAATGCATCGGGTCTTGTTCGAAGTGATAGTAATATAGAAGGGGGAAACTTCTACTAGAATTCACGTTAGTTGGTCAAAGTGAATGAATGCATCGATCATTTCTATTGTTCAAAATAATGGTAATCCGATGATCAAATGACAATTATGTTTTAGTCATTCTTGGATATTTTTTTCCGCTAATCCATGATTAATGTTATGCTAATTTTAACGTCTAATGTTTTTTTACCTTAAATTCAGACACACACATAGCCTAAACAACAACCGATGCTAATTCAACGCAAATAAAACGTAAAAAATTATGAAAAATTATTTCAACGCTAAACAGATGAAAATTAAATTACCAACCACCGTTTTACCCCAAATAAATCTGAAGTAATCCAAGCGCAACTAAGACGATAACCGTAAAATATCATTGAATTAGCTTCTGATTTACATTTGATATGTCTAACGCAAAATTCTTTAAATTCTTGTAATGCCTGATCGCCGAAAGAGCTCGGTGCTAGAGTAATTGCCGAAGCGCCGAAGAGATTGATGATGAGAGGAAAAGAGAAGAAATGAGGGCTATGTTGTGCGGAATATTAGGACATTTGTGTCGGATTATTTGTGGATTTATGTCAGGTCCTTGTTTGACGCTGTTAAGATCGTGACAATTTTTTTCGAGGCCATTAACATCTTAATTCCCTCGGATTAGCGTCTGATATTGTTCGACACATTTAATGAGATTTTCACAAACAATTCGATGCACGTTCTACTCTAACATTGCCGCAACTCCACTAATTTTGTTTGACCATTTTGTCAGCAGAAATGTGTCGAAAAAGTTGTTGTAAAATAGATGCAAATCCCGCCGATAATTTCTTATCCCGATTAATGTCAGCGTTTCGATGCAATTCAGCCTTATTTATGATGGCAATGTTTGTGTTAGACCGTCAGACGCAAATTGTATATGCTAAAACTAACATTTGCTGTAGTGATAATTATCAAATTATATTTAATTATCATTGGCTTCAATTGCAGCATTATTCTTAATTTAAGCTCTGACATCCGTTAAACTAAGAGAAATTATAGTAGAAAAACTTGTATTTAAAGCATATTACTTTTTCGAGGATTAAATGAGAGTGAATCTTAAGGCAGTCAATGATTAAATATCCAGTGAATGGCAAAAAAATAACAAGATGGGATGTTTCTAAATTCTAGTTTTATGTATACAAACATTAGCTTTAAAATTGACATGCAGAGATCACTTGAGCTCATGAAATAATAAATCATTTTAGTAACAAAATTTTCAAACTGAACCTATTTACTTTCTTGTGCGTTTTATATTATTTTTCCATTTGATGTGTAACTATTAATGGCTAGTCGTCAGCGCTATTTTATTGATATATTTCAATCTTCGTAATGTATATATATATATATGTATATACTATGAATTGGATTAGTGAAAGGCTAAAAAGGAGGTGGCTACAAAAAAGCTGAAGCTAAAAATGAGGAGGTGGTGACAGAGGTGGGCAGGAGAAAGCGGGGAGGGGCGCGGCGGAGGCAAAGCCACCTGCTTTCTCTTCCTTGTGTGTTAAGTTGTAACACTGTAGCTGATGGCGAGCGGATCACTCATCGCTTTCTGAGCCACTGTCAGATGATGTGACCATTCCTTAGTCTACTTCTATTTTTCTATTTCTTTTATTTCTTCTTTTAATCAGACCCAATCCCGCCAGTTAGTATCACATCCATTAACAGATCATTCCACCACCCCCTCTCCTCCTCCTCTTTTCATTCCTTATTGCTTTTACTGTTGCCACTACTAATATTTTTCATTTTCCATTCCGCAAATTGCCCCCACACCCTCGCTCAATAATATTATATTAAGTGGATCATATCCTTTTTATAAAAAATACATATCACATTATTTTCTTTAAATTGTTTTGTTACGGAAATATTATTGTTGAGAAATTATGGCGAAGAAAAATAGTAAACGACACAAATTCAGAAGAACACAAATATTTAACGAGGTTCGGCAAAGATGCCTACGTCCTCCGGAGCAGAGCGATGAATTCCTTTCAATATTCAGAAAAGAGATTACAGAATTTAGGATACCTTCTGAGGTTACTAACATGCCTATTTATAACTGCAGGAGTAAACCCTAATTACAATACGTAATTACAACATTACCCATGTATCGTACCGTGAGACGTTGCCCTCGCACCCCTAACCCACATAACGTAACTTCCTGATTTGGACAGATTCTTTCACTCCGCTCCACTCCGCTCCGCTCCACTCCGCTCCGCTTCATTCGAGCGTTTGTCCCTATATGATATATGAGCCATACCATAAAAATCATAGTTATAAATTCTACTGTATTTAATTTCATAAAGTAGTAAGATAATAACATTTGAGGGTAGGAATGTCATGTGACGAGAAAGATAACATTAAGCATCAAATAACAGTAAAACTCTCCAGCAAACAAAATAAATTTTTTCAAGATTTTTTAAATTCTCGTTCCCACACGGGCAGTTCCACCTAATTTATAAATTTGTGGAAGCAACTTTTTAATAGCCGCAGCTTCATCATCTTTGTAGCACTACAAATTTATAAAAAGGATGCTACCGAAAATAGAAAACAATGAAATGAATAATTACAAATACAACGGCATAAAAGGACGAATATGTACAAGGAGCTACATAATGTATCGAGCGATGATGATGATGTGATGGTAAACTGACCAATCATCTTTTTTTCCCACCTTCTGTTCTTTTTATTGGAAAGTCCATATTAACAATATAATTATGAAGAAAGTTTTGGTAAGCATATATACTCATCAAAATTCTTATATTTGTTTTAATATGAATGTACAGTTCAGATCCAAAAAATAAATATAAAAATAAAAATTTGACTGGAATTTTCTATTTCACCAATATGCTGTTTGCTGTATATATCCGGGAGAGAGAGAAAGAGAGAAGAGAAGGGGAAAAAAAAAGAAGAAAAGAAAAGAAATCACCTTTTTTGACCTTTTTTTAACCATGCCGCCGAGCTCTCACTTTGGCTGTCAACCGTCACTTTCTACCAAATTAGGCCCTATCATGAGCACCTAGGGATCCTCCTCTCTGCTACCATTTTCAGAAACAAAATTGAAAGCAGCTATTCCTCCTGATTGGACATACCCATTCAATCCGCAGGGAGAAAGACTGGTAGCCATCTATTTTATCACCTTTGCATATTACCCACCCCTATACAATAGCTTAATTAATTAAAACAAGGTACGCCTCTCTAGTCTTCATATATATCATCATATCATTTCATTTGGCTCTTTGGTCTATGGCCGTTTGCTTTTGTTTTTCTTCTTCTTTTTCACTGCATACATATAAATGATATTTCAAATATATCTCTGCTTACATTGCAGTGAATAAATTTTTTGTTTTGTTCTCTGTGTACTCTTCTCCTTAAGTGTTGTATTATTGATTCGCTAAACAATTACATTGGCGGTGCAAAAATGCGTCAGTAGCATGTGCTGACTAGTCTGATCGAGCTGGCCATTGATTAATTACCTTTTACCATCAGTGGTAGCGTAAGGACAAAAAATTTTATATCTGCTGCCTTGCTTGCTAGCTTGTTCTAGATCTATTCGATGAATATTGTAGGGTCAATTTGACAACAACATTATTATTGTATTTGTAGCTATATTACATCTACATTATTTTCCAAGGAAATTATGTGCAGCACACATGTCATGTTTATGAAGTTTACTTTAATGGCCAATTATTATGATCATATTAGATTTCATTTTATCATATTAAGCAGCATTTAAAAGTGCTTTCATCCGATATAAAATAAACATGAATCTAAACAATTGTAAGCATTTAATTAATGATTTGATAAATTTATTGTTTTGTTAATTGGAATTAGCTATAAAACACTAAAGGACAATAATGAAAAACAGAGAGTGATGGCCAGTCTGAAAGAAATAATTAATTTGAGAATATGTAATAATGTTGATCAGTACTGAGTTGTGCTTAGTTAACGAATGAGGGGCAGCAAGTTTTTTCATGTTTCTTGTTTGTTTTATTGCCAAATAAAGCGAAATCGAGAAGAGGATAGCCTTGGTTTTTGTCTAGAACACTTTTGGGCCCTTTATAAGTGCTGTAGACTAATTAAATTATAGATTGTCTCATTAGGATAATAATCTTTGAATCAAAGTATTATTTCCGATGCTAACTCGGGGAAAATTAAAATACAAGCATGCATTAGCTTTTGCATTGGTAAAAAAAAACCTTGAGCAATGGTTTTAATTGTCATAACGAAGATAGTAGCGAGTTTTAAGCCATTGCAAGGCTATTGCACTTGATATTCATAATAATGGCGCTTCATAAGTGTGGGCTCCAAAAAATTAGGCTGCAACCTTTCATTGAGATTCTTTGTTTTTCTAATTTAAATTTTCAGAAGATATATGGGATTTTGGGTATGGCATTACCAAAAGATTTTACCATCAAGATTACAGTCAGGGGAGAAGAGAGAGAAGTAAAAATAACTTCTAATCTGAAATAATTTTTAACTTGAGCATGGGGTTTTTTTGGACTTAAATCATAGTTGTTGATCTTCAGAGTAATTATTACCACATAATTAAAAAATAAAATTTCTTGAAATAGTATTGGCAGTCTCCTTTGTAGCATGAAGAGGTAGATCAAGAGTATTTTGGTTATAAAGATAATTTAGTTCATTCTGTTGATCAAACAGACTGGCAGACGCACATGGAATATAATTAGAAGATAAAAAAGAAGAACGAATTGATGTAACTGCATTGTTAGGACTATAAAATTGAGAGTAGAAATGGCTATAGTTGGATTTCAAAAGTGTCGTGGCTGTTAGAACTTTTATTTTAACCCTTTAATACATAGAAAATTCATTCTCAAAGAGTTGGCAGTGAGAGCACAATTATTTTCTTCACAACCCTTAGCCTATAGCCACATATTTATAAACTAATCCAAATAAGATCTAAAAAAATTGAGTAACATCAACTTTGATAAGCACTCTAGCAATAGATGTATTTGTACATATGATTGTAGGGGGATCAGCCCGAAGAAGAACACTAAATGGAGATAAATAATTAAGTTATAATTTTTTATTTAAAAGGGAATTTGATGGTGAAAAATGAAAACTTAAATTGGTTTTAAAAAGCATTCATTAACTAATTTAGATTCATGAGACAACTTAATCTCATGAAAAATCTATCAATTTGACTATTCAAAGCAAAAAGATAGTAACGTAATCTTCACTTATATTCATTTCCAAAACGTTAATATTGATTTTCTGCATTTTAAGTAAAATTTGACTATATAAATAACAAATTCGTAACAAATATCAATTTGATTATAAAGAATGCACATAACTTAAATAATTACCAACCTACAAGAAATGGTATGGAATGATTAAATTAGAAAAAATTCTTTCGGAGATGACTAATGCAATGATTCCAACTGAGGTTAATGAGAAAGAATGAACATTATCCTGAAAAATGGGGGCTAACCATAAGACATCTGTTGGTTTCTTGAAACGAGAAAGAGGAGAAAAACTAAAAATTTTTGCTGTAGATTGAAGGAAAATCAGAACCATACCTTTTGTGTAGCCTTACAATATTTTAAACTTTAAACTTGGAGCTGGAGCTAATAACAAACTTCTAAGAAAAGACCTAAAAATCAGCTAAGAAAGTAACAAGAAACAAAGTTCAAGAAAAATAACAACTAAATACTAATATTAAGAAACAAACTAAATTCAAATAAACCTAGACTCAATAAGCAGTCCTAAGCATGTATTCCAACACTCCTCCTTGCTTTAGGATTTGCCAACACCAAGTTTCTACCTTAGAAACTCAAACTTGCTGATTGGAAGTGACTTTGTAAGCAAATCTGCCAATTGATCTTCAGATTTGCAGCAAACCAGAGTCACAATTTCTTCTTTTTGCACTCCAATTAGAAAAAATAACTTGATGTTGAAATGCTTAGTGTTCCCATGAAACACAGGGTTATGAGAAATGACAATGGTACGAATATCGACACCATTGGAAGTCAATTGCATGTTGTCACCAAAAACCTGAATGAGTTTTAAATCACTTAAGCAAGCTTTATCGATAACATCTTCCAAGTCTGCATGTTTCTTCATTGACACTGTTTTGATGAAGCCTGAGCTTGACTCGAGTTTCTCTTCCAGCACTTGTTTTGTGGAACTTTGTTGCTTTTGAATTTAAGATTGCAAAGCAGTCACAAATGTTAACAAATCATCTTTTTCTTTTGCAGCGAACAATGTTTTTTTAGCAACATCTTTTAATCGAGCTTCTGCATCTGCCTGTGAAACATTGGTCATTTCTTCAACTCGAACTACAATGCTTCTAATAAAATAACGTGTTCTTTAGCTTTTGCGGGCTTAGAACGCCAAAATTGTGCCTCTTGAAGAGAAGAGTCTCTCTGTTTGAGCATGATATCTCTATCTCTGCTAATCGCTGCAACCTTTTTTCTGATTCTTTTAATTTAAGAATGGTTTCTTGAAGTTTTTTATTTGAATCATTTCTCAGTCATTCAATTTCTGTGTAAGCAAGCCTCCTCTCTTCATCCATAACAAGAGCTGTAGATGCAACTACTTCAACAGCCTGAGCTGTCTTAGTTAACTTGTCTGCTAACTCACGCAAGGTTGAATCTCTTGCACGTAATTCTTTGGTCAATTGCTGAAGTTCTTCATCTTTAACTCAAAGTGTTTCCTTCATTATCGTAATATCATCTAAATGGCCTTCATTACCCTTATTAATCAATGAAACTTCTAGTTAGTGGGCATGTTTTACTGAATTTTCATTGAGAAAAGAGCCAAAAACCTCCTGCTCCTCTTGCATTGGATTGAGTGAAAAACTCATCCTTGCCATCTTAACTTCAAACATCTTTTGGCTTGTAGCATCTTCTATTACACAAGCCTTCTCCATAAACATCACTTTGAATTCATTTTCTATTAATTGACCAACACTGAGCAAATTTTGATCAATATCTGGTACATAGAGAAAATCGATGATCAACTTTGTTCCTGAACAGCTTGCAATGGCTATGGTTCCCATTCCTTTGACTGCAATATATTCATCATTCCTAATTCTGACCTTCTTGGACTCGGTGCTCTTAAAATCCTTGAACAACTCCTTGTCATGTGTCATATGATTAGTGCAGCCACTATCAATGAGCCAGTTTTCACTTATTTCAGAACTCGTGAAACAAGCTGCAAAAAAAATTTGGTCATCTTCTTCTTGAGCTGCCACTTGTGCTTCATCTCCTTGCTGCTGATCTTTATTTTTACAAATGATAGCTTCATGTCCCATTTGATTGCAATTGTTGCACTTTGCATATGGTCTTCTCCAGCATTTGAAAGGAAGATGACCTTTCTTGCCACAATGTCGACATGAAGGGTAATTTTTCTTTTGTATACTTGTAGCTTGAAACTTCTTGATCTTAGGCCTCTTATTCTTTTCATCATCTTGATGTTTGACTGCAAGAGCTCCTTCAACGGCTCCTTGCCTCATTACGCGCCTATGCTCTTGTGCTTTTAAAGCACTTAAGAGTTCTGTCAAAGCAATCTTTGACAGATCCTTCGTGTTTTCTAAGGTGGTAATGGTAGCCTCAAATCTTTCAGGCACTGTCACAAGGATTTTCTGAACAATCCTTGAATCTTCCCCAATAATTTGACACGATTTGCTATGTTGAGTAGTGACCGTGATTTTATATATGCTTAAAAATATAAGTAATTAATACTGATGCTAAAAGATTTAATTCATCAGCAACTGTACCAAAACGTAATAAAAGTTATAGATTCGATAAAGATAGATGCATAAAATATTCAATAATTGTAAAGTCACACTTATCAACGCAAGTATACATATCGCTCAAGTAATATAGGGCTCTAATGGAGTCCTAGATATCGATCCCACAGGGAGTAATATTAGAACTATGAACTAAGATTTTAGAAAAAGCAATACTTTAATCGCAACAATGGAATTCAATTTGCTTATCTGTCACTAATAGAAAATTGAAATAAATATGTAATTTTAATAACTCATAAATAACTAATTATACTAATAATATTTTTAATGTGATATTCAATATATAAGAAAACATCATTCTCCTTGTGAAGAAATTATAGTGAATGGATAAAGTGAATCAGTTCAATTTGTATTGTGCTAAATAGAAGCATACATATTCTTTACCCTTTGGTCTAGGTATAAAAACATTGAATAATCCTACGCTTGTTTAGTGAATTTGAGGCTAAGATTACTGAATCTGTGGCTAGGCTGGGAGGATACCGACTCTCACTTTGGAGCTCCCACGTTCCCCTCACCTGAGGGCTACCATCTACACTTCAACACCCAAACGATAGGACTGAATTGAGGATTTTAGTCTGTTACTCTCAAAACTCCAATTCTACGCCCGATAATTTTATTTCCTTATTTATTTGCACCAACCTTCAAAGGGCTTTGACCTCCCTGAATCTTGGATGTAATATTCACTTTAGTTGTAAAAATCAACATATTTTAACAAATCAATTAGCCAGATTTAAAGTAAATTAAGATCAAAGTGAAAAGATCATCACAATTTCTTAAATATTTTCCTGGCTTCACCAATTCAAATAACCATTTCACAAATCTCAAGACAAGGAGAAAGATAGAGAAAACTACTCAGATCTCATGGAGAAAACACAACAAAACTCAGAATTCGTACATAAAATCAAAGTCATACAAACTACAAACAATAAATAAATTTATCTCTAATTTCTCCCCAAGAAAACTCCTCGAAGTTCCTCTGAATCTCTTCCTTTCTTTACAACACACATAATTCCTCTTCGAAGTGATAAGGAGGAAGAAATCTCCAACTTTCCCTCCACTCTTACAATCTCTCGAAGAATTCCTCAAAATTTAGACTCTCTACCAAACACTAATGGAACATTTCTAACCTCTAGGCTTTCTCCAATTTTTGGCCAAAATCTTCTTTTAAAGTTGTGGATGAGCTTTCCCAAGAGTTGCCTAAGCACCCCTCCAAATCCCTCCCCCACCCAGTGCTGGGTTGGACATAACCGCCGAGCTCGCCGTCGGCGGCTCGAGGGCGCCGTCAGCAGGTCTTCTAAGTGAATTAATTCTGGGGTCTCAGGAAAATCTCGTCGTCGGCGCCGTTGGGCTCGCCGTCGACACCCTAGTTCAAATCTTCACATTTTGGTCCTTTTCGCTCCAAATTCGCTCTTTTTTGCATCTTTTTGCTCAAATGACCCTAGTTCATCATTCATGCAACAAAACATCAAAAATACATTTCTTTAAAGTGTAATATCATAAAAAATAGTATACAATAGCTATGAAAATCTCAACATATTTTCCTTTGGCAAGTAGTCTATCATAGTACTCCTTTATGGTTTATGTCTTCTTCATCTTTTGTAATTCAAAGTCACAAACCAAGTTTTGCACCTGCATCCCTCGAATTCTTTCATCTCCTTCATACTCAGATTTGAGAAAATCCCAAATCCTTTTTGCCATTTTCAACGACATGATACGAGTGAAGACCGTAGAGAAAACTGCAGCAAACATGCAAGCTTTTGCCTTAAACCTCTTTTTCTTCTTCTCCTTTTGTGCTATAATTTTTGTTATGGTGAGATTTTTAGGGAGAAGAGGAATTTCATAGTCTTCTTCCACTGCTTCTCAGAGATTTAAAGCTTCTAGGTATGTTTCCAAGTGGATTGCCCAAATCTGGTAGTTGTCTTCGTCAAACACTGATGGAGTAACTAAGGAAAAACTGGCTTCGATCTACATTGCCACTCAAACTCATGCACAAACCCCTTAAGAAGAGAGCTCTGATACCAAATTGTTGGTTTCTTGAAATGAGAAAAATGATAAAAACTAAAATTTCTTGCTGTATGATCCCTGATAACTGCTTATATGCAATGGTATAAAAATAATTCTGATTATATTTTTCACTTATATTTCCTTATTTCGCAACAAAACAAAAAACTTGATCCTGAAGAAAAAATAAGAATTTAAATTTTAATTTATATATATTGGGATACTACGTAAGTATACGTATAGTTATCAAGTAATATAGGACTTTTGATTAAGACTTGAATATCGAACCCACAGGGAAAATATGCAATATGCACTTTTTGGAAACTTTCTATTTTAAAAAGACAATTATTTAAACTAAAGATGTTTTTGCATTAAAGAAAGTTTAAATATTTTTGGTATTTTTAATATATTGACAAAAAAGGACAAACTTAAAAAGATAACTTGAGTTTTTGTAGAGGAAAATCACTAAATAAGAAAATATCTTTCTCCTTATCATGAATCAGTACTAAGTATAAGAATTTTGTTGTGGAAGTATGCATATTGTGTTGTGCCAAATAGGAGCAATAATATTCTTTACCCTTACTAGAGATGTTATAAAGAACATTGACTAATTTAAAGTTTGAATAGTTCACTCTAGAGTTTTCTCTTCTCCCCCCCCCTGGGGGCTAACATCTCGTATTAGAACCTAAAACAATAAACCAAGTTTGGGGCTTTAACCTGCCACTTTAAAGTCCTCTAACTCTACACCCTTCAATGAATATTATCCAATTTATTTACACTTAATCATATGAACTACATTCTCATTCATACAACCTCATGTGATTCTTTCCAATTGTTGACTGAGACAATACCGGCTCGGTTCTTACATGTTATCACAACAAATTTTAACATCTGGATTGACCAAATCAAGAAGTAAATGAAGTGCATAGTGCATGGATTTAAATCATCACAACTTCTTCCAATAATACTCTTCACAACTTCCATCCAACACTTCAATTACTTAACTTTTAAAGGAGAAGGATAAAGAAAACTACTCAGAATCCATGGAAAGAACAAAACCACACTTTAGTTTAAAAGTAAAAATTATTGTCAAACCAACAAGAAGTCTTGATTAAAACCAAAAGTAGTTTAAAAACAAAGATAAAAACTTATCTCAAATCCTCCACCAAAAATCTTGAAGTTCCATTGAATCTCTTCTCTCTTACAACACTCTTAACTCTCACAATAAAATTAAAAATAAAAACGAAAAAGTAAATTTGTGGTGCCTGAAAAATCTCTCGAAAAGTTTCTCCATAAACTATTAAAAGAACTTCTCAGGACTCCCCCCATTTTTCTCTCAACTTCCTTCTTTTATAATTTTCCAAGAGGTGCCTTGGTATCTCTTCAAAATGTATCCTGATTCAATGTATTTTCCAAGGGATGCCTCCTTTCACAAGTATTTTAACCATATTTTTGTTTCTACTGGTCATAACCACCCTCTTTAGCTAATAGGTGCCTCAAATTTCCCTTCAAAATTCAGCAAAATCAATTAACCTGTCAAATAACTGCCTCTAGCGCTTAAGCGCAGGGCTCTGACTCTTAAGCATGACCTTTTCTATTTCACCGATGCTTAGGTGCCAAAACACTTTTGCAAAATTTTTGCATTTTTGCTCCAAATTTGATTCTTTTTCACTCATTTTAGTATCTTTCACCTTTTTTACTTGTACTTGAAAGAAAAATACACTAATACTTTCCATTAAAGTGTAATATTTCAAAAATAGGTATAAAAATGTGTCTAAGAATATTATATATTTTAGGTGTATCAAAATCCCCCAAACTTAAAATGTTACTTGTCCTCAGGTGACACTTCAATCTTTAAAAACTAATTATGTATGATATGTATATGAGTTTCTTTAAGAGTTACTATAATTTAGATTTAGAAATATAGTAGTACCAATAACTGCCACTAACGCTTAAGCGCGGGGCCTCTAGTGCTTAGGAGCGGCCTTCTCTGTTTACCCGATGCTTAAGCACCAGATCTGGCGCTTAGGCGCCAAAACACTTTTGCACATTTTCACCTATTTGCTCCAAACTTGATCCTTTTTCAGTCCTTTAAGCATTTTTCACCTTTTTACCTGTTCCTGAAAGAAAAACACAAAAATAACTTTCATTAAAGCGCAATATCTCAAAAATAGGTATAAAAATGTGTCTAAAAATACTATATATTTTAGGCGTATCAAGATCCCCCAAACTTAAAATGTTACTTGTCCTCAGGTGACACTTCAATCTTTAAAAACTAATTATGTATGATATGTATATGAGTTTCTTTAAGAGTTACTATAATTTAGATTTAGAAATATAGTAGTACAATCTAGAAAAAATATTCAGTAAATGAGACCAACTTAAAGTTTAGAAATTTTTAATGTTAAGAAAGATGAAAATATGAGTTTCTATGTAATTCAAAAATATTGTAAGTCTTCCAAATTTAAAATTTAGTTCTTTTATTTTCTCCACTTAAAAATTTTTATTAAGAATAATTTTACTTACTATATTATATCTATAAGCTTAAGATTTTCTCAAGTCTTATACTTTAAAAAGATCAAATGTAGAACCAATTTTT
>NW_018164846.1:419817-422541 GCF_001263595.1 Phalaenopsis equestris
TCATCCTCTGAATCACCGCTATCCCAAACTTTTGCAGGCTCATAATCAGGGTATGTAGGATATGGAGGAAATTGTACTCCTTGGTTAACCCTAATGAGGCTCTCCAAGGATAAGTGAAATTTCTCTTCATAATCACTTTTTCTCCTATTATACATATCAGTACGATCTGCAAAATACTCTAAATTTTGTACCCTATCTGTGATATACTTAATATTATCCATCATCCTCTGCAATAATTGATTTCAGGTCTTAGTAGACTCACCTCTAGATGTAGAAGCGCGTGAGGTAGATGGTCTAGATGTAGAAGCAGCAGAGGTAGAAGCAACAGACGTCTCCATTCCATAATTCCGATAAAATCCTCCTCTCCAGCCAAAAATAGAATGCTTTGAATTAGTCTTTACATTCACCTTAATGATGGGCTTTAGAGTTAACAACACTTCTTCCCAGCTATCATATTTAACTCCAGCCTGCTCACATAAAGAAAAGATCAAGGAAGCAAATCCCAGACCTGCAGTAGTAACGACAGTGGCAGAACTGATGAAAGCTCCTATGTTGATGAGCTTTCCTTCCTGGATACAATAATTTAACATCGCTCTCTCTCTTGTCACTTCACTGAGATGTTTTGTTGGTAGCAGACGAGCAGAAATAAAATAGTGCCAGACCTTTGAAGGTGCACATAACTTTGAAATTGCGAAGTTGACACTCATCTCATTAGTGATCTTCCAAAGTCCTCTCCCAATAGTCAAGTAAGAAATAATATCGTATAACTCTACTTCAGTCGTACTATAATTGGCATAAAAACATAATGCATCAAGTGACAGATGATAAAACAAGTTGATTACCTCCAGTGAAAAAGGTACCAACTTTCCAAAAGGTACAAACTTTCCTCGCAACTTTCCTCGAACCATGACTCTATTATCTTCAGCCTCAGGGAGGTTTGCATAGAACTCCCTAACAACGGAAATAACTGCTACAACAGAGAAACAGTAAAATCGTTCCTACTGTCGGCGAATAATCAAATCCTCTACGTCTCTACCTGGATTCCTAAAGCACCGCTCCGGAATCAGTTTGTGTGATTGCAACGCATCACTGTACTGATCCTGAGCCTTCGAACTAACAAATT
The DNA here is from genome assembly GCF_001263595.1 of Phalaenopsis equestris. Classification (NCBI taxonomy): domain Eukaryota; kingdom Viridiplantae; phylum Streptophyta; class Magnoliopsida; order Asparagales; family Orchidaceae; genus Phalaenopsis; species Phalaenopsis equestris. The sequence goes on from NW_018164846.1 coordinate 420,941, forward strand.
TACTTGAATTGAAAGGGCTCTTTCCTTTGCTCCTCTTCATTCTTGGTGTCATTCTACAAATTTTATAAATTTCAAAAATAACTTCAAAATCAAGTTTAAATTACTAAACTAAACTTCGAAAGTATAATCTACACTTCCCATGCAATTTTCATAGATTTTTTTCTCATTTTTCACCACAAATAGTGAAAATTTTTGAATTTCTTTAATAGTGAATTTTCAAATTTCTCCAAATGTGCTTAAAATACATGGTGAACATCCAAAATTTTTGCATAGAAGTAAAGCTCTTACCTCAAGGAACTTGGATCTAGCAAATTTCACTTGATTCCACCAAGAAATCTACACTTTAGAAGTGCCTTAGTCTTCCAAAATCACAATTTTGAGAGGTTGATGGTGATAGGAGGCGTAAAATAAGTGATTTTTAGGCCAAATTTTCACTTTTAACCGATTGCGAACCGGTTTTCGTGAACGGGCACTTAAGCACGGGTAAGTGGCGCTTAGCAGGGGTGAGTGGCGCTTAGGCGCTTGCCTCTCGGGTTAGCTCGTGCTTAAGTGCGATATGTGACGCTTAGGTGCTAGTGCACAATTTTCAAAATTTTCAAATTAATGTAAAATGCTCTATTTGCCTAAGTAAACCACCTATAAATGGTGTCATAACACTTAAATGACTATTTTCAACTTCCTATAAGTCCCCCCTCTCTCAAAATTCTCCTTACTAACTATTTCAATTTGAGGCTAAAAATAGCACAAATTTTCACACAAACGAACTTATATTAATTCACAAACAAGTATAAATACCCTTAAACACTTAATTCTCATTTCAAATAGTCTTGGATGAGAAAATTTTCCTAAATACAAATACAGAACAATCATTTCACAATTAAACACATATAAGAAGTCATAAATACTAAAAACAAAACTTAAACACTAAACCACTTGAAAACAACAACTTCTAACACTCAAATTCTAACACTAAACTTAATTATTCTTCATTCAAAGGAACACATTCAAAGGAGCAAATTCTTGTCTTTCATTAGTCTCTCCATGAATATAAAGTTGATAAAACGGATGGTGGTGACGAGCTCTGATACTATCTTCTTCAATCCACTTCCGCTTTATGAACATCGCCTTATCCGCTTCCTCTATATAACTTATGTGGCTAAATTGCATCTTCAATTATAATCCAATATGCTCTAGATACTTTAGTCTCCAATAAAGCCATAGTATTCTCAATTTTGTTGATCTTCTCTAATATCCCTTCAATACTAATGACTAAGAAACCATTATACATTTCTTGTGCACTTTAACTAACGAATCTCTTCCTCATGGTTTCTTCCTTCTTCTTCAAATCCTTCTCCCATGAAGACATTTTCTCTAAATCTCACTTTCTCTTAGACTTTGAAGGCTAGAAATGATCTGGGGTGAAATTCCTTCACAAAGCCCTTCTATTCATAGACCTAAATCCTTTCAATAACTCCTAGACACATTTAGAAACTGCCTTGGCTCGTTTTTACAAACTAATTGGCGGTTAAACCTTCTAAAATATTAATTTCGCACATGTGCTTAAACTGGCACTGTCGGCACTATTTTTGGTGTGGGGTTTG
>NW_018164846.1:422641-425489 GCF_001263595.1 Phalaenopsis equestris
TACTAAATGCTAGAGGTTAAGATCAATATGTGGATGTCGGCTGAGTAAAAAGATTTGAATTTCTAATGGTGGGGTACCTCTTCTAATTTTCTAAGACTAGTCAATAGGAAAGTCCTATGGCTAGACCTAGGCTACTAAAGAAGTTTTCTAGACCTCAACCAAAAGTGAGGTCAACAGGCACGCTTAAGCGCCTGTGCACATTTTTGCACTAGTCAACTTAACATCCAAATTCTCATTCTAACATGTCTTGGTCACTAAATAAAGTCTTAAACTCTTTTCTAACACTTAATAGTTTCAAAAATACTACCCCAATTTTCTTAATCACACACAAAATAACAATCAAAATAAAAACACCGATAACTATGAGTTTTCTCCCACGAAGCGCTTGGTTTTATGTCGTCGGCTCGACGTAACTAGTGCTTATTCTGGTTTACTCAACATCATTCCATCATTAAGTTTATGTCAATCCCCTATAAAATAAGGTTTCGGTCTATGTCCATTAACTTTAAATATTTTCTCAGACTTAGGATCTTTAATATCCACAACTTTGTAAGGATAAACTTTTATCACAACAAATGGACTTATCCACCTAGACTTAAGTTTGCCTGGAAGTAATCTTAACCTTGCATTATATAACAAAACTTGTTGCTCTGACTGAAAATTTTTAGTAAGAATCTTTCGATCAAGCCACATCTTCATCTTTTCTTTTTAAATCTTAGCACTCTCATAAGATTCATTTTTTATCTCTTCAAGCTCATTTAATTGCAATATCCTTTTCTCACCAACATCTTTCAAATTATAAATGAACTCTTTAATCGCCCAATTTATGCTCAAGTTCAATTGGTAAGTGACAAACTTTCTCAAATATTAGCCTATATGGGTACATTTCTATAGGAGTTCTGTATGCAGTCCTATAAGCCCACAAAGCATAGTCAAGTTTGACTGACCAATCCATTTTTGTTGGATTCACAAATTTTTCCAAAATTCTTTTGATTTCGTGTGTGGATAATTCAACCAAACCACTTGTCTGAGGATGATAAGCAATAACAATCCTATGATTTATATGATATTTCTTTAATAACGTCTCCATTATAACTTTTCTGAAATGACTTCTCCCATCAGTAATGATAACTTTCAGCATCCCAAATCTACAAAATATGCTCGTTTTCAAAAAAATTGCAACACTTTGAGCATCACATCGAGGTAAAGCAACAACTTTTATCCATTTAGATACATAGTCTACTACTAACATAATATATAGATTTCTGAAAGATGGTATAAATGGTCCTATGAAATCTAATCGCCAAACATCAAATATTTCAACTTCTAACATATAATTGAGGGACATCTCATTTCTTCTAGAAATATTGCTCACTCATTGACATCTATCACAAGTTTTGATAAAAGCATTAACATCTCAAAAAATTGTAGGCCAATAGAATCCATATTGTAAAATTTGGTATGTTGTTTTATCAACACCAAAATGTCTCTTAAAATCAGAATTAAGACATTTTTGGATAATTTCATAAGTTTCTTCTAATGGTACACATCTTCGAATAATTAGATCCTTTCATTATTTATATAAAAATGGGTCATCCCAAAAATAAGTCTTAGCTTCAGAAATAAATTTCATCTTTTTTTGGTATGTCGTTCCATAGGGTATAATATCACAAACAATAAAGTTCACAATTTCGGCATACCACGGAACACACCACTCATTAATAGTGAAAAATTTTTCATCTAGAAAATGTTCATTAATTTCTTTTTCAAAACAGAGTGGCTTTTCTAACTCAAGCAGGAACAAATGATCAGCAATTTGATTTTCAGTCCCCTTTCGATCTACTATTTCAAAATCAAATACTTGCAAAAGAAAAATTCATCTTATAAGTCTAGGTTTAACATCCTTCTTTTTCATTAATTACTTAATAGCATAATGATCTGTATGCACTACACAATGAGTTTCAATTAAATATGATCAAAATTTATCAAAAGCATATACTATTGCTAAGAACTCTTTTTCAGTTGTTGCATACTTGATTTGGGTTTCATTAAGAGTTTTAATAACATAGTAAATTACTTTAAAAATTTTATCATATCTTTGTCCTAAAACAACTCCTATAGCATAATCACTAGCATCACACATCAATTCAAATTTTCCTAATTTGGTGAAACTATAATTGGTGCAGTGATTAATTTTTCTTTTAATATATTAAAAGCTTTTAGGCATTCCTTATCAAAATTTAAAATTGCATCTTTCTCCAGTAAATGGTATAAAGGCTCAGCAATCTTTGAAAAGTCTTTAATATATCACCTATAGAATCCAGCATGTCCTAAAAAGCTCCTAATTTCCCTTACATTTGTTGGATAAGGTAAATTAACGACCACTTGAATTTTAATAGGATCTACTTTCGTACCATTTTCTAATATTTGATGACCTAATACAATTCCTCCTACTACCATAAATTAACATTTTTCCCAATTAAGGACTAAATTTGTTTCTTCACAATGCTTAAGAACTTTAGATAAATGTTCTAAACATGAGTAAAATGAAGTTCCAAACATTGAAAAATCATCCATGAATACTTCAATCCCTTTGTCAATTAAATTACAAAAAATTACCATCATAAATCTTTGAAATGTAGCAGAAGCATTACATAAACCAAAGAACATCATTCTAAAAGAAAAAGTACCATAAGGACTGGTAAAAGTTGTTTTCTCTTGATCCTCAAGAGATATTTGTATTTGGTGATAACCGGTATATCCATCCAGAAAATAAAAGTATTTATGCCCAGCTAGTCTATCTAGCATTTGATCTAGAAAGGGTAATGAAAAATGATCTTTCCTAGTG
>NW_018164846.1:425602-425817 GCF_001263595.1 Phalaenopsis equestris
GACTAACCCATGCACTATCTGAAATAGGGTAGATAATTCCAGCATCTAACCACTTTAAAATTTCTTTCTTAACAACTTCTTTCATAACAGGATTCAGTCTCCTTTGAGGACCAGCCCTGAGTTTGCAGTTCTCTTCTATATGAATTCTATGCATACAAATTGAAAGACTGATTCCTTTAATATCAACAATTGTCCATCCACATCCATTCTTAAAA
>NW_018164846.1:425888-426742 GCF_001263595.1 Phalaenopsis equestris
TTTTGAGGAAATTATAAAGAAATTATAAATGGTAAAGTAGAGGAATATCCTAAAAAGGCATATTTTAAATATTCAGGAAGTAACTTCAACTCAAGTTCTGGAGGGTTTTCAATTGACGAACAAAATGATTTTTTTGTCTATCGTGTCCAAAATTTTAGAACTTTCTCGAACATAATTTGAATCTTCCTTAAGAAGTTCTTCACATCGATCTATTTCCTCTTCTTTCCCGTGTTCTAAATCTTTTTCTTCATAAGTTGTTTTGAAATGACATTCACTTAGATATCTTATAACATCCATCCTATAACATTCATCATCTTTACCTTTTGCAGGATATTTCATTGATCTTGATATATTGACGCGCATTGTTAATTCCCCTTTCTGCACATTTATCAATGCTTTTTCTGTGGCTAGGAAAGGTCTCCCCGAAATGATAGGTATCTCTTTATCTTCCTCAAATCTAACACAATGAAATCAACATGAAAGATAAATTGATCCACTTTCACTAGGACATCTTCTATACTCCTTTAGGATAGGTTATTGAACAATCTGCTAACTGCAGAGTTACAATAGTAGCGGTTATATTTCCTAATCCCAATCTTTTAAATATTGATAATGGCATAAGGTTACTGCTTACACCCAAATCACATAAAGCTTTCCCATAAAATTTGTCTTCTATTGCACATGGAATTGTAGAGCTACCAGGATTTTTAAGCTTTTCAAGAAGTTTCAGCTTTTTAGGAAACTTTTTCTGAATTATAGCACTCCTCAGTAAGTGCAACAGTCTCATTATCTTCAAACTTCCTTTTCTTGATGAGAATATCCTTCATAAACTTCATAAACTTTACATAGCTTGA
>NW_018164846.1:426779-434870 GCF_001263595.1 Phalaenopsis equestris
AATGGAATATTAATGATATTAATGGTAAGCTTCTTAAATATTTCTAGAAATTTTAAAAATTTCTTATCCAACTTCTACTAACAAAGTCTTTGAGGAAATGGTGATGGTGGTTTCTCCAAATCAATTTTTAGTGGAGAAAAAAGTTTTTCAGAATCTTTTGGAGTGTCCTCTTTTGATTTTTCAATTTTTTCTCTACTTCAATGCTCCCTCTTATTCTGGTATTCAAGAGAACCACATGACCTATAAGTGAGGCAAAATCATCAGTGTCGAGCCATAAAGGGCATTGAAGTGTCTTTTATAGGACAGTCACTCTCCTTACACTTGAAGGTGTGTCGGATGTGGGTCTCCTCCTCAGGTGGTCAGGACCACTATTTCTGTAAAATGAAACATAAAAGTTAGATTAATAAGTAAAAATATATAACTGAATATTAATATGTTCGATATATACCTTGAACCCTTGAAGCCACATATCCCAAACTAGGATTAGAACCGTCATATATGATAAGTAGAGATGATCGAACTTGCTCCGAATAATGTTTCAGAATAATATGGATAGCCTGTGTAGAGGGAGAAAAACTAGAAACAACATATCATTAGTAATCTATTAAATAAAAAAATAAATGATAAATGTTAATAACTAAAAAAATATAAGTGTTCCTCATTGCCTGCAGCTGAAAATTGCTACATGTTGTGCTCAAACTGGATGGCACATCGGGAGCAGCTAATGGCGGTGTGGGCATGGTAGTTGTAGATGGTGGCAGTGCATGTGTGTTAGCATAGCTGGTGGTGGTTCAAGTGTGGTAGTCATAGGTGCTGGCAGTGCAGTTGTGTTAGTCGCAGATGCTGATAGAGCTGGTGTGGTAGCAGTGGGGGTGTCTACCAGTGTTTGTGGTGCAAGTTTTAGTGATGTTGGTATGGTGGAAGTGCCCGCATCCTCGACACCACTTCCATGGCCTCGTCGGTTGCTGACCTTTTTTCCTTTTATATTGATCAAAGGTATCACATCCCCTGATAAGAGAAAGACTAACCCTCCCTCTAGAAGTCATATGCAATAAGGAAAGAAAAATTATTTAGTGCAAGTAAACATAAATTGAAATAGTAAAGTGCTATCTATAGAATACTGCAGCTAAAAATACAAAAGGAAGCGGTAGAAAAGGAAAATGTAAAGTGCATGCAATCTATAGAGTACAAAAAACCAAAATACATAAAAAATGCAGTAAATATGAAGAAAAAATATAAATTACAATATGCAAACTACTGAAGCTGAAAAAATAAAATTACACAGTTAGATTACTTTATTGTTCTTTGTTAACATCCTCTTTTGAAGAACTAGTAGAGGATGATGAAGGTAAGAGTTTGTCGTCCAAAGCATCGACAGAGTTATACTTGTTGATACCAACTTTTTTTCGTGTTCGCCACTAACATCTTCTAAATTAAGCTCTTTATGGATTAGATCAACTAGAATGCATAAATATATCATTTCTATTTCTTGATGTGTGATTTTAATTATATTTTGAACATCAAGTCACTCTAGGTTTACCTATCATTACTACTACCCAGTCAACTTTATCTCTTGTTCCTTGAAGATATGGAAGATAATATACCTGAATTATTTGTTTTTCGATATTGAAAATACCAATTTCGTATAGCTTCTATTTACTTTTACTTAAATGATAATATAAGGTTGATTTACCCTTGTTACACGACTAAAAACGGGATCAAACCAATCACAGTTGAAAATAAATACACTCCTTCCAATGCAACCATCATAAGATAGTTCAATAACTTCTTCGAGAATCTTATAATAATCTATCTTATCATTCAATTTATTATTTGCTTTCACAGAAAAGCTGTCATTACAAGTATTTTTCCTTTTTGATCAGAATCTTGTATAAAACCTATAACTATTCGAATCGTAATTTTGTCAAAATCTCACGATGCCCATGGGTTCTCAAGTAAGAGCTATCAAGCCATGAACCATTAAACTATTTTTCTAATCATGAATCTATTAATTCATAAAAAAAACGTGTCAATGAAGATACCTAAAAATATACAAATGATATGAGGAGTAATTTTGCCAAATTCTAATTTATATGCGTTGCAAACCACTATGAAAACTTATTCGCTATCTCCAGACTAACGATCTTGGCTTTGATCCTGATTTTTTAAATGCAACAGTATAACAACGTCTTTGATTACATTTTCCACTTATATTTACTTTCTTTGCAACAGTACCAAAAACTTGATCCTGAAAAAAATAAGAATTTAACTTTTCAATTTATATATATTGGGTATATCAATTTATATATATTGGGATACTACACAAGTATATATATCATTATCAAGTAATATAGGACTTTTTGATTAATCCTCGATCATGCAATTTTAAATAACGAACTTTTTATTTCAAAAAGATAATTACTTAAACTATAGATATTTTTTTTATAGTAAGTAAAATTCAATTCTTTTTGGTATTTTGATATTTTGACAAAACAATAAAAACTTCTAAAGATAACTTGAGTTTATGTAAAAGAAAAGCACTGAATATGAAATATATTTCTCCTTATCATAAATCATTAATAAGTATAGGAATTCTGTTGTGGAAGTGTGTTTGTAAATGTGTTGTGCTAAATAAGAGCAATATTATTCTTTACCCTTATTAGAGATGTTATAAAGAACACTGGCTAATTTAAAGTTTGAATAGTTCTAAAGACCGGCTAGGCAGAGAAAATACCGAATCTCACTCTAGAGTTCCCTCGATTCCCTCCACCTGGGGCTAACATCTCGTATCAGAACCTAAAATAATAAACCAAGTTGAGGGCTTTAGCCTGTCACTCTAAAGTCCCCTAACTCTACACCATTCAAAGATTATTTCCATATTTATTTGCACTCAGTAATATGAACTACATTCTCATTCATACAACCTCATGTGATTCTTTCCAATTGTTGACTGAGACAATACCGACACGGTTCTTACATGTTCTCACAATAAATTTTAACATCTAGATGGGCCAGATCAAGAATTAAATGGAATTAAATCATAAAAAAATATTCAAGTCATCACAACTTCCTCCAAACTTAAAGATCAATACTCTCCACAACTTCTATCCAACAATTCAATTATCATTTTAAGGAGAAAGATAAAGAAAACTACTCAGAATCTATGGAGAAAACAAAACCACACTTTTGTATAAAAGTAGAAATCATTGTCAAACCAACAAGAAGTTTTGATTAAAACCAAAAGTAATTTAAAAACAAAGATAAAAACTTATCTTAAATCCTCCAACAAACTCTTAAAGTTTCTTTGAATCTCTTCTCTCTTACAACACTCTTAACTCTCACAATAAAACTAAAAACAAAAAGGATAAAGTAAATTTGTGGTGTCTGAAAATCTCTCCAAAAGAACTTCTTAGGACTCCCCCTTTTCAAGGACACTTCTAAAAGTCTCAACTTTCTTCTTTTATAATTTCCAAAGAGGTGCTTTGGTCACTCTTCAAAATGTGTCCAAATTCGATGCATTTCCCAAGGGAAGCCTCCTTTCACAAGTCTTTTAACCATATTTTCGTTTCAAGTGGTCAAAACCACCCTATTTAGCCAATAGGTGCCTCAAATGTCCCTTCAAAATTTGGTAAAATGAATTAAACCGTCAAATAACTGCCTCTGGCGCTTAAGCGCGGTTCCTCTAGCGCTTAAGCACGACCTTCTCTGTTTCACCGACGCTTAGCCGCCAAAACACTTTTGCACCGTTTTTGCATTTTTGCTCCAAATTTGATCCTTTTTCACTCCTTTTAGGATTTTTCACCTTTTTTACTTGTACCTGAAAGAAAAACACACAAATACCTTCCATTAAAACGCAATATCTAAAAAATAGGTATAAAAATGTGTCTAAAAATACAATATATTTTAGGTGTATCAGACTTCAATTAAATTTAATGAATCTATAAATAAACTATTCACACATTTAGAAATTTATGAATTAGCACATCATACTATTTTAACACAAAAGGGTGAACAACTACTAATAGAAAATGACTTCCTCGATAAAGGTTGAACTTCATTGTAGTTGAGAAAAGCAAAAAGTATCGCTGCTCGAAGTTCCTTATCACTAAGATAACATGATGTGCTTGTCCCCAATATTTCACCTAACTGCTGAAATACAGAAATTATCCAGGAAGGTGCCACACCCAATGACTCTTTTATGGATTCTTTTTGCCCAAAATAGTAGGAGCAGAAGGTTATAGTCTTCTGCATTAAATATGTCTCACATATTGATCCTTCTTATGCCTTCTCCTCTCTTCTAGCGATCCTCTAGTCTTTCTCTCCACCAAGTCCCTCCTCCTCCTTTATATTTTACTTAGTTTGTTTTTAAGTTCAAGTAAATTAACCTAGATAACCAAGGAATAGACTTGAGTTTGTGTCTGACTAAGGTCAACCTGAACCCATCTTTAACTAAACCCTAATCTGACCTGACCTAAACCTAATTTGACCTTACCTAAACCCTAACCTGAACTGACCCAACCTTAACCCGACATGACCTAAAACTGGCCTCAAACCCATGTCCAAGCCAAGCCCAACCCAGGTCCAAATAAGATCCAACTCAAGTTAACTCAGGTTTAACCCAGGGCCAACCCAGGCCAATCCATGTCCAACAGCGATTCGACCCAGGCCACCCCAGGTCCAACCCAAGCCCAACCCAGGCCCAACCCATCTCCAACACAAGTTCAACCTAAGACCAACCTAAGCCCAACCCAGACCCAACCCATGTCCAATTGAGACTCAACCCAGGCCCAACCCAAGTCTAGCCCAAGGCTAACTCAAGTCCAACCCAAATTCAACCAAGGTCTAGCCTAGGTCAAATCCAAATAAAACCCAACCAAACTTAAATTGCACCAAACTTAATTTGAGCCTACCTCATCTGAACCCTAATTAACCTTAGCTCACCCCCAGCCTAAGTCTATTACAAGCTAAATTGTAGTTATGTTTTCATGTGTAGTATTCCATGTATGGTGTATTAAAAGTCATGTTCCATGTGTAGTAATTCATATTCCATGTTTTCATATATCATGTTTGGTTCTATTTATAAGATAGATAAACAAAAATAAAATAAAATTAGATAAAGAAAAAGGATAAGGGGAACCTCTCACATGTTGTTTTTCCCCATAAACATTTAACAAGTCACCCAAAACTTAGGGATAAAACCAAACAGACAATGCCAACCTAAAAAAGATAATTGAAAAAAATTAAAATTATGAGAATTTTGATTTTCATCTCAACTGACAAACCTAGGAATTAAAACAAATCAAGGATGCTATTTCCAATATCTAAGTTAGTCCACATACTTGAATTCCTTATAGTGTCTACATGTATTGCAAAATTAGTGTTTCACTTCCATCTATAAATCTTTTTCTGCCAACTTTGTCCTTTAACTTAGTACTTGTATTTTAAGTTCAAATCTCCAAGCTCTACCTCTCAAACCAAACTCTTATGAACTCATTTAACTTGTTACCAAACTCTTCAATCACTACCAAAAGTTATATCCTTTAGGTAAACCTTCCTCCCTGGACGACTAAATCCCATTTTCAGTTTTTTTTCATGACGTACTATCATTGAATTGTAAGTCCCATTTCTTTGAACTTTGTTCTTCCAAAACTCCAAACTCGAATCTTTACTTTACCTTCAAAATCTCAATTTTAAATGTCCAACCATCCAATCATGGATAACAAAGGTCATTCTGTTAATCAAGAGTTTTCTCTAGGGCTCACTGCTCTGAAGATGTAATTAATTATGAGGGCTTGCTCTTGTAGAAAATCCGGCAATAAAACAAAAATAAGCCTAACTTTACACTTGTAGCAGGGTAACAAATCATAGTTTCGTAGAACCACAAATATTTTCATCATCTAAATGATTAGACTCATTTAAAGATAGTTATCCCTTGCCTTGGGGTGATACTTTATCCTTTAAATATTTTACTTGGTCATTTAGATAAAAGTCTTCCAAAAGTTCTATGGTGTAGGACCCAAAAATCCCCCACCAATATATCAAGTTCAAGTGGTTCAATGAAAAAATTCATAATGGATTGAAACCCAAGTTTATTAATGATAATGTAAATAAATTTATACATAAAGATTGGTTGTGTTTTAAACCTATTTAAACATCAAGAAGAAATGCTTTGAGAAGCTCACAGTAGTCCGTATTGTATTCAGTTTGGGAGTTTAAAAATATGTTAAGATCTTAAGAGCATTTTTGGTGATTTGATAGGAAGAATGATGTTGTGAATCTTATAGTTAAGTGTTTGACTTATTAGATGATCAAAATAAAATAAAAAAGACTTGGTGGTTAGTTCAACCTCATTTAGTCCCAATATAAAAATGCAAAAAAGTTAATGGATTTTTTAGTTATCTTACTGATGCGATTCAAATTTGTGATGTTTTCTTGCTACTTAAATATCATATTTTATTTCCTATTTATCATCATTTTATGTTTGTGGAAGACATTTTGATGATATCTTAGAGGTTATAGTGTTGATTGCACGTTAAAAAGCTAAAGCACGAGGTGGAAAAAAATTATGGAAGGGTGACCGAGGTAAACTTGTTAGACCTTAGCATAGTTCACCGACCTTTGACATAATTAAGTCAAGCATAGGCTTAGCTATACCATCGATAGTTGAATGCTTATTTTGGCAAAGTTTTCCATGAATAAAGGGGTTTTCTATATAAGGAGTGCTTGGACATGACCTTTGGGGTTGGCTTGCAGGTTAGAGGCTTTCTATAGGTAGTATTAGAATTTCTTTGTTAAGCACTATGGTTTCCCTTCCTCTTTCTTTGGGAAGAAACTTATAGGGCTATTTTTTTCTTTGAGTTTGGAGACTTTGTTTATGAGAGATAGAGAGGTTGAGGGCTATGTATACGGGAGATCATGAAGTGTTTGCATTGTACGGTGGGGATTGATGTATTGCAGAGAACACTTGGCTTGGATGTAAGTTTGTGTGCTCTTTCATTTGCTTCTTCAATATGTTTAGTAAAAATTTCTATGCTTTTCTACCTAATGTCACCTAGCTGATATTCTTTCATGCTCCTCTGATGTAGCAATAGTGTTGTTCTCGTTATTTTCACCATGATTTTTTTCCCATAATCACTTTCCTTGCTTTCAAATTTCATATGTTGAAGTATTAACGTTTTGATCTTAGTTTAGTAATAGTCAGCCAATTAGCAAGTTAGAATTCCATGTGGCCTAGGACTTCTAATTATCGTTTGGTGGAATAAATGGGTTAATAGATAATAGCATAATGGCACTACGTGAAACCCGTAATTTAGCATTAAACTTTGGGTCGACGAAAAATTAACGTCAGATTTACACCCATTTTTCATAGAGCGTAGTTACGTGGTCGAATATATTCAATATTAAGAGGCTTGGGTAGGGTTTGCGTCGACTAGTATTGAAATTTTCTGACATTAATACTCTAATATCTTTCCCATCGAGCTGAAGGTCCAATTCGCTCGAATTTTTTGTCCCTTCTCCTTCTTCCATAGCAGGCCAACCCTATCGACGCTCCTCCCTCTCCAATGCGTGGTTATGAAATATCTGGCCAATTCCCACCGGTGATTTCACAGCACAGGTGCGAAATCCTCATATAAATTGCCTAGGTATTTTTTTTCTTTTTTGAGTTTTTTGTTTCATGTGATTTTTGGATTGTACATCTATACTGTTGAGAAAATTAGGGCGAAGAAAAATAGTAACGACACAAATCTAGAAGAACACAGAGATTTAACGAGGTTCGGCAAAGATGCCTACGTCCTCGGGAGCAGAGCGGCGAGTTCCTTTCAATATTCAGAAAAGAGGTTACAGAATTCAGAGATTCCTCCTGGGGTTACTAACATGCCTATTTATAACCCCAGGAGTAAACCTATGCACAATATGTAATTACATCATTACCCCTGTACAAAACCGCGGGGCTTTGCCCCCGCACCCTAACCCACGTAACTTCCCAATTTAGACAGATTCTTCCGCTCCGCTCCGCTTCGATCCAGCGTCTGTCCCGATATGGTATATGAGCCATACCATAACAAATCTCCACCTTGGCGAATATCCAGC
>NW_018164846.1:435852-437714 GCF_001263595.1 Phalaenopsis equestris
GTCTTAGGACACTGTTCTGAAGAAAGCTTAAAATGATTTGCCAAAGGAGTGCTCACAGGTTTTGCCTTGCTCATCTCAAACCTTTCCAGCACTTTCTCAACATAGCCTCGTTGAGATAGACATAATCGTCTTGAGCCTCTGTCTCAATTAATCTCCATTCCAAGAATCTTCTTCGTAGGACCCAAGTCTTTCATGTCAAATTCCTGGCTCAACAAAGCTTTCAAACCATGCACATCATTCATATTCTTTGCATCAATCAATATATCATCAACATACAGTAGCAGAAAAATAATAGAACCATCATCAAGGCTTTTCACATAAACACAACAATCATACTCACATCGCCTGTACCAATCTGCATCATGTAGGAGTCAAACCGCTTGTACCATTGTCTTGGAGACTGTTTCAACCCATACAGTGATTTCTTTAACCTGCAAATCAGATGCTCCTGTCTAGGTTGAGTGAATCCTTCTGGCTGCTCCATGTAAATCTGCTCCTCCAAATCACCATGCAAGAAAGCAATTTTAACATCCATCTGCTCCAAATGCAAATCCCAAATAGCTACTAATGCAAGCACTGCCCTGATTGAAGTATGTCTGACCACAGGAGAAAAGATTTCATCATAATCTATCCCCTTCTGCTGCGAAAATCCCTTTGCAACCAGTCGAGCCTTGAACTTTTCCCCTTCTTTTTCTGATACTGCTGGTTTCCTTTTGTAGACCCATTTGCACCCAATAGCCTTCTTTCCCTCTGGAAGCTGAACTAGCTCCCAAGTGCGATTTTTCTGTAAAGACTCCATCTCCTCAATCATTGCACTCATCCATATCTCTTTCTCCTGACTAGTGATAGCTCCTTGAAAAGTGGCTGGATCATCGCTATTGATGAGAAGTGCACATGAGACTAAGTCTTCATACCCCAATCTGCTAAGAGGCCTTACATTGGTGCGCCTCTATCTATCTCTGGCTAGATTGTAATTCTGCAGATCATCTGGAATAGAATCACCAGGTGTTGAATTTAAACTTTCATCTCTCTCAGAAGCTATTGGTTGTTGTTCTAAATCCATCTGCACTGCATCTGAACTGGAACTCTTCACTGACACCTTGTCTTGAATCTACTGTAACATAAACTGCTCATCAAAAACTACATCTCTACTGATCACCATCTTCTTTGCAATTGGATCCCAAAACTTGTATCCTTTCACACCTTTCACACCTTTCTTGTAGCCCAAAGATGCACTTCTTAGATTTTGCATCAAGTTTGGATTTTTCATCTCCAGGTACATGCACATAAACAAGACATCCAAAAATTCGTAAATGATCAAATTTAACTGGATTACATGTCCATACCTCTTCTGCGACCTTGCAACTCAATGATGCTCGAGGTGATCTATTGATGAGATAGCATGCCATATTCACAGCTTCTGCCCAGAAACTCTTAGGAAGCCCTGCATTCAGTCTCAAGCACATTGCCCTTTTAGTTAAGGACCTATTCATCCTTTCAGCCACACCATTCTGTTGTGGTGTCTTCCGTACTGAAAAATGTCTCTGAATCCCATGCTCCTCATAGAACTTCTGAAACTGTGAATCTGTGTACTCCGTGTCATTATCAGACCTCAAATACTTGATCTTTCTACCAGTTTGGTTCTCCACCTCAGCTTTCCACAACTTGAATTTAGAGAAGACTTCAGATTTCTGCTTCAAGAAATACACTGGAGAAATCATCAATAAATCATCAATAAATGTAATGAAATACTGAGATCCTCCCAATGACAACTCCCTAGTAGGGCCCCATACATCAGAATGCACATAATCAAGAATTCCTTCAGTTTTGTGCTTTCCAGTCATAAAACTGACTCTAGTCTG
>NW_018164846.1:437778-457549 GCF_001263595.1 Phalaenopsis equestris
CATCCCACGCTCACTGAGATGACCCAGCCGCATATGCCATAGCTTTGTACTGTCATTATCTGATTCCACAGAATGAACTCCACCTACAACTTTACTTCCTAATATTTTGTAGATATTACCTGCAGTTAACTTTCATTTTATCACAGTCAATGCAACCTTAACAAATTCGATGGTTTCCTTATCCTCATATGTTTTAGGAATAAAAACATTTCTATGTAAAGTGCCCAAAGAAATCAAATTTTTTTTCAAATCTAGAATATGTCTGACATCACATAATGTTCTAACAGTGTCATCATAAATCTTAATCCTAACTTCACTAATGCCAACAATATTGCAGCATCTATCATCATCCTCTATCATCATCCAAATAGACTGAGCTAGAATTAGTTAACCTGTATGAAGTAAACCACTTTTTATTAGGTGTTATGTGATAAGAACACCCAGAATCCAGAATCCATGCATCCGTAAACCGAGTTGATGAAACTGAGAGCACATCGCCATCACTGCAATCTGAATTTTCATTCTGCACCACATTCACATACTTTAATGAAATATCACCTTTCTCCCCAGTCTGCTTCTTCAACTTTGGACAATCTCTCTTCATATGACCTGACTCCTTGCACTTGTAGCAATGAATTTCCTTTTTGCCTCTAGACTTTGATCTGGAATTTCACCTTCCAGATCCCTCCTTCTCTTTCTTCCTTCCACGATCCTGCTTACTCTTCACCTAAAAACTGTCACCGTGAGAGCTTTCCCCTGCATTCTGCTTCCGCTGGTTGTGAGCCAACAACGCTGCAGTAATCTCATCAACTTTGATAGTCTCTTTCCCATATGTCAGAGTAGTCGTTCATAGGAAGAGGGCAACGAACACAATAAAATCATCGCTCGATCTTCATCCTCAATACTCACATCAAGCCGTGATAAATCAGTGATTATTTGATTGAAGCCATTCACGTGCTGCGCCAGATCAGAACCTTCCTGCATCTTCAGCCCATACAACTTTTGCTTCAGATACAACTTATTCGTCAGAGATTTAGCCATAAATTGAGTTTCCAATTTCTTCCAAACTTCTCCTGGAGATTTCAGATTCATCACGTGATACATAACCTCTTCTGTCAGACATAGACGTATCGTCGCTGCCGCTCGCTGTTGCAATTCTTCCCAATCTTCATCCTCCATGGCATCTGGTTTCGTCGCCCGCAAAGCTTTCAAGATTCCCTGTTGCGCCAACCGATCTTTCACCCTCGTTTACCACAATCCGAAGTTACCAGTTCTATCGAACTTAACCACCTCAAATTTTACACCAGAAAATGCTATCTGAAAAATGATCCTGCAACAAAACCTTTTTCTGCAAAAAAATTTCTCTGCAAAAATCCTTGCTTAGAATTTTTTTTTTAAATAAAGAAAAGAGAGAAAAAAATTGAAATAACCCTTAATTAAAATATTAACTTTAATTAACAAATTTCAAAAAAAGACTTCCCTTTTTTTTTTCTTCCTTTCCATGGGCTAAGGAAAAACCTACAGCAAGGAATATGAATCAAATAGGCTTAAATCCCTACATTATGCCTAACCTCATCATAAAACTCATGCCAACATTTTATATGCAAATCATGCAAAACCTTCATTAATCCACCATCAACATACATTAAAATATGTCATCTAATGAAACAAGTAGGTTAACATATATTAGCTTAGTGAAATAAACATATTATCATAAGGAAATTGCAACCAAGATAGGGGCTAGAGGATTCCTGGGAAACGCTTCATGATTATGCCCCACTTAACATTAATAAAGCTTTCGACATTTCTTATGACCTAGACATAAAAGGAGGATTTATCCATAGTTGTCAACTACCATAAAATATCATAGGAAAAAAAAATTGAAATATTACTAGACCAGTGTCATAGGAGTACGAGCTTAACCTCTGAAAAGGCTCAAAATTTGTGTTGTTTCTAATTTCTACTTTAGGATTGTAGAACATTTGTCCCTAGCAATTATGAACCTTCAAACTAAAATTAGAAGGTAGTAAACTAAAACTTAGTCTATTAGGAAAGTTGACGAGTTCCGTGTGAGATCAATACACAACCTCTTATTCTGTATATAACTTAATTAATACGTATACTTGCATAGTTGACTAATCTTTTTGCAGCAATTTCGACATCACTTAGATAAAAATAAAATCATAATACAATTTGGAAGACAGTTTATAAATTCAAGAAGACCGTCCATTACCTATCGATCAAGTATAAATCTAATAAAGAAGCAAGAAAAAATCCATTTGGATAGTATTATTCAATTTTATGCATACCAATTATAATAATATCTAATTAAGACTACAATTTACTATTAGGTTTAAGAAGAAAGTTCAAGAAACTTTAAGTATGAAATTAGATTTTAGCATTATATATCATCCCCAAATAATTAGTAGGTCATAATGTACTATTTAAACATTAGAAAACTTATTGTGAACTTGTAAACTTAATTTTAGAGATAGCTAGGATGATTATATTTCACTTGTAGAGTTTGTCGATAATAAGAATTTCAAAGTTAGAATTGAAATGCCATCATACAAGGATATTTATAATAAAAAAAGTGAATCTTCTTGGAGTTAATTAAAAGTAAGAGAAGGGAAATTTTTAGGAACTTAGATCAAGCTATAGTGCATAATCACCAAATTCAAGAATGACATTATTCATTTTAAGAGCATCAAAGAATACAACTTAAATCATAAGCACATAAAGATTAAATTTAATGTTAGAGATCATGTCTGTCTCAAGATCATACTTACACATGGAGTTTTATGACTCAACAATAGTGGAAGCTTCAAACCTATCTCATTGGATATTTTGAGGCAATTTAGAGATGTCATAAAGATTATTAAAAGTAGACTCTTCCTCCAAAACTTGGAGCACACAATGGCTTCCATATTTTTTTTAAGACGGTACTACGTGAATGATGATTTTCATAGTATTTAATTCAATCCATTGTTAATTTAATAAGGTCTCTGTGTACAAAAGTGTATTTAAGATATTGAGATTTCAATTCAATCTATCACTATACTTTAAAGAATTAGTCAGAATGAGAAGCATGTTAAGAAAATAAAAAAACGACGAACTTGAAGTGATAATAGTTACTTCAGAAGTAAGGTTTGGGCTCGAGTACAATAAATTTTTAATGAGTGTCTTATATAATGTCAAATAGGCTTAAATACACTAAATTATGCCCAACACTATCATAAGAGCCATGCCAACATTTTATATGCAAATAATGCAAACTCTCCAATTGTCCACCATCAACACACATTAAGATCCTGCGCTCCTAACCATCTTAACTCATAGTTAAAAGAACCATTGTATTAGAACATAATACACATTTCCCTTAGACCCTCTCTTCCACACATTCACCTATAGAGAGTGAATCCCCTTTTATTTAGATAATCATGAAGTTTTTTTCAATTGAATCCTCTCCTTCCTCTTATCATCCCTTGCCATAGCTTCCTTTCCTTATTGTAAATATGACTTGGCTATTTCATCTTTTCCACCAAAGTAAAAGGAATTCTATTTTTATTTTTTAAAATTCTCAATTGATCATTTAAATGTTAGTTGTTATGTAGGTTGGGATAAATTTTAACTAAATACTTGAGATTGTCTTTGTATTTCAATGTAATAAATTCAAAAGGATTATAAATTATTATAATAATAGGTTTAATTTTTTAAAAAATAGCTAATATATTTTAAGCATTATTTAGATATATAAAATTATATTAAATTTAATGGTCATATTTTTTGGCTTTATTTTTGCATTGAAGATATTTACCCTAAGTTGATCATAGTGTAACTTAGGTTAACTAGGCTTGACTAATGACTTCTAATGCATTTATTTAAGCCTTAAAATAATTAATTTTGGATGGATTAGGCCATTTGTTATTACAAAATTTGTTACTTAATATGGTTTTAAATTTTAATATAGGGTTTATTTTAGTAGTCTTAATTAGAAATAAGTAATTAGCTGACAAGTTAGGATCCCCGAAGAGCATAGTCCCGTGTAATGAAATTTGAGATAAGTAAGTTTTCTTTATTAATATTTTTATATACACTTCTTTGTTAAGTTTGTTACTCTCAATATTTGTAGAAATTTTTTTAGACATTTAACAATACTTCTCACAGTCAGCTATTGCTATACATGCCTAATAGATTTTGTTGCATGTTTATAACTGAACAATATTGCGAACTACATAATTTTTAGTTGAATAATTTCGTTTTCAATTTTTGTCTATTAATTATTATTTTTATTTCTTTAATAAAATCTTGATATAATTTGATGGACAGCATACATCAACGATCACATTTTTTTATTGTAAAACATACCACAAATTTTATGTCAGCAGTTTGATATTGTGATATATCACGTATAAATGAATGATTAAAAAATCAAAAAAATATTACATCAGTGCTACACACGTAGAAATAACATGCGTAGCCAATGAAATCACGCCACAACATCCCGCGCAACAGGGAAAAAAAAGCGGCGCAGTAACACGGGAATCCTCCCCCGTGTTATTCATATGTTATTGTGTGTTATTCATGTGTTATATAACACCAGGAATATTCCTAGGACACAATAAGTGCGGGGTGTCGTGACGTGATTTCATTGGCTACGCATGTTACTCTACGTGCATAGTACTGATGTAATATTTTTTTCTTAAAAAAGGTGAAGCATGTACTAGGAATTTCTCACAAATGTCCAAATGTGCCTTTCTCGTACAATAGAAGCCTAAAAAATAAATCAAAACGTAGAAAAAAACTCTCAAGTGGAAATAGAGAAAAAAACAATGTAGGCATGTTCCGATTTGTAGATGGACTGGTAGAGAAAGGTTTGGGCCGCCTAGAAGATCAACGAATAAAAAATAGTTAAGGAAAGAGGAACAATAGAGAATAAATTGCTTGTCCGCTGAGAGCAATAAACTTCCACTTCTGTATCATCCATGTAAATGCACTTCTCTCCAACAAACACTCCCCCAATACCATTTTCCTATGCAATGGAAATCCATAGAAAGTGAAGTTTTTTGCCGTGTTTTGTTTGCTACGAGTAAAAGAAAATGAAGGCACTAGGAAATCCAGAGCTAGCGAATGATTTAGAATTCATTTCATTTCCTCCCATCCAAACAAAGTTTTGGAAGAAGAAGAGTAGTGTGACTGATGAACACTAGACACCTCCAACACTTCGCTTCAACAACACAAGTATCCTGCTCTGCAGCCCTAACTGCATTGCCGAGCAAGACTCCCGAGTCCCCACTATTTTTTTCAACCATTTCACAATTTCTATCCTTTTTGTAATTCTGGTTCATCAGTGTTGGCTTATGGGTTATCATCCCCTCATATCAGTAACACAAAAACATGACTACTTGTTTGAATTGTAAAATAATGGTTGAATCAAGAAATTTGGTTTGTCAAATATGGCCTCCCTGAATCTTACGAGGGATGTACGCATCTGCAAGAATTGATAATGAATAAGCTGCCAATGCTTCTATCTCAAACTTCACCCCTTTATGCAGCATCATCTCTAGTTCCAACCTGACAATGTATAAGAACCCACTTTATCACCCAAAGTACGCACGCCTTGCAGCAACAAGGTGTTATATCATACAATAGTAAGAAGCATGCATTGAAATTTGAGTTTGCAAACTTTCCAAGGAATCTTGAAATGCTCATATTTCATTGAAAAAGAATAGAAAAAAAAAGAAATTATGGAATGATGACATAGACAGCACTAGCATAAATGGAGCTAGAATTGCAAAAATTTGTAGCACTAACCTCCACTGTGGAGCCTCCTGATGCAGATAACATCTTGACAACATTGCTTCAACTTTCTTCTTATCTAAACAAATGAACCTTAGTAGCATAAGAACAATGGATAATACAGCATTCTCTCAGTGCTCTGACGGCATAGCATTAGCATTTTACCTTCAGTAGTCAAGGTCAGGAGGCAACGTTCTGGAAGTTGGTACCTTTCAAGGTCAGAAAAAAATACTCCTAGCCAGCGTATCTCTGAGACACGCAGCAGCTTTGCATCGTACGACATTTGCTATTAAAGTATGAACAATATAGTGGTGTATTGTTCTCATTATTTTCCTTGTTACTGTCATAATACATTATAAACAAGAGAAACTAGACACCACAAACATGCGGGTTTTTGGGCATAAAATGAGTCTGAGCAGTACTTCTTAAACAACAATTGATATACACCATGGTCCATGGATCGCTGCAGGCGCAAATGAGTAAAGAGAAGAAGATTACCATTGAACCGAATCTGTAAATTGTCAAGATATCAAAACCATAAGGATCAAAATCCACTAAGCAGTATGCTGGCAAATGCAGTTCTTTGACAAGTAATCGCAAGAATCTGACAGAAAGTTAATGTTGTTTAATTGGTCAACAAAGAAAACATAAATCAAACAGTTGATTTTCACCAACCAAAACGAAATGGAGATGCCAGATGATACCTTCTAGTAGGAACGTCTGGATAGCCTCGCCCCTGCATAATATTGCTTTGAGGCATTATTGCAGATAAAATAGAAATATAGAAGTCGGCACAGATTGTCAAAATAAACGCATGCTTACTGTGATGACTATGCAATGATGTCTTTCACAAAATTTGTCATTTGCCAGGCGCTGAAAAACTGTTGTAAGAACAAAGAGAAATAATTAAGTGATGGTCATATTTTTTCCCTTTTTTTTCTTTTTTTCTTTTTTATTTTTTATATTTGATGGATTCTAGCCTTACCTGATTCTTTCTCCACAACAAGAATGTATTGAGCAACACTCACAATATCTGTAGTATCAATAACGTCAACTTTATGCGACAAGATATCTATAAAGCTCAAGTAACACAACTTGAATTAATAAACATGCATTAACATGATAAGGCTAATATACAATAAGTTGCAATCAATAATCTATTTTCAAAAAAGATATTTGATACTTCATAGGCCTTTTTATACCATAGTTTAACATTTTATAGAATTATATTTCCATCATTCATCTGAAAAATGTAAGAGAAAACTTGGGAAAAAGCCCACCAAAAGACAATAACTTAATAGGGTTTCCTCAAGAAGCGTGTTTAAAACACCAACCTATGATAATATGCCTCCACTCAAAAGGGTGAGTTATTGTGTTATAGAACGATGCTTCCATTATGCACCCAGCAAACGTTATAGCAGCTAGGAAAGAGCACATTAATGAGCAGCTACATTAATCCTTTTTCTCCTTTGTGTCATATTGAGTATGATATTTTCATTTAATTCTAATAAATTATGATCATTTTTATTAAAACATGTCCATGTCTTTTTAGGTCTATCTCTAACTTTCTTAACATAAGTCAAATCTAAAACATCTACTCTCCTAACTGAGTAACTGGATCATTTGAAGGTAGACGTTTAATGTGACCAAATCATCTAAGGTGACTCTCCCTAATCTTGTCTACCACTGGATCTACTCCAACCCTTTTACG
This sequence comes from Phalaenopsis equestris, assembly GCF_001263595.1. Taxonomy (NCBI): domain Eukaryota; kingdom Viridiplantae; phylum Streptophyta; class Magnoliopsida; order Asparagales; family Orchidaceae; genus Phalaenopsis; species Phalaenopsis equestris. The sequence goes on from NW_018164846.1 coordinate 445,289, forward strand.
GATATATTTGTTTCACATTTCATCTCTAAGTGTAAAGTCACTCATCCAACTTAGCATTCTCATGTCATCAACACTTAACTTATTTATGCTTTCCTTTTACAAGCCAATATTTTGCACCATGAAGTATTGTAGGTCTCACTATCATCTTATAAAATTTACCTTATAGTTTAAGCGGTTCTTTTCTATCATACAATAATCTTGATGCATTCCTCCACCTAAACGATCCAACTAAAATTTTATTTTAATAACATCCCCATCTATATGACCACTACTTTAAACGATAGACCCAATATATCTAAAACGATCACTCCTTTTAATGACTTCATTGACCATTACTACAACTCCGCTGTTAGATCTACTACTACTATAATTACATTTCATATATCCAATTTTAGATCTAGTCAAACGAAAGCTTTTACTCTAAAGTTGAACTCCATAATTCAAGTTTTTCCAAAACTCTCTATAGTCTTATCCACAAGAAAGATATCATTAGCGAAAATCATACACTAAGGTACATCATCTTGTAAATGTCATTCATAGCTATAACAAAAAGATATAGGATTAAAGTTGATCCCTGATGTAATCCAACATAAACAAGAAAATACTGTCAATCCTCCTTGTGTTCGAACACAAGTAGCAGCTCTACCATACATATCTTTAATGATTTGAATATATGCAATATCAATAATTTTTTTTTTCTAGAACTCTCCAAAGTACTTTTCTAGGAACCTTATCATATATATTTTTTCTAAATCAGTAAAATCAAATGTAGATCCTCCTTACTCTCTATGTACTTCTTGATCAAACATCTCAATAAATGTATAACTTTCATAATAGACTTGCCCGACATGAATCTAAACTGATTTTGAGAAATTTTTGTACAACTTTATAACATATGTCCAATTACTCTCTTCCATGAATTTAATGTATGACACATTAAGTTAATTCCTCTATGATTTGCACACAATTGTACATCATTTATTATTAAAAATATAAACCAATAAACTCTTTCTCCACTCATTGAGTATCTTTTTATTTTTTAAAATTATGCTAAAAAGTTTAATAACCAAAAACTTTTCAAATCTTCTAAATATTTAAAAACTTCTATTGGAATACCATTAGGTCCTACTATTATTTCATACTTCATTTTCTTTAAAGCCTCAACTTCCATTTTACTGAAGCGACGATAGAACTAAAATTTTTTATTATTATTTACAATATTAAGATCCCAAAATTCAATCATATTTCACAATCTTCATTGAGAAATTTATCAAGATATATTGCCCACATATATTGAATATTCTCTTCTAAAAAAAACACTTTTTGGTTTTAATCCTTAATGCACTTTTCTCGAACTAAATCTTTACATTTCTTATCTCTTTGTTTGACTAATTTATACATAAAAAATTCACTCTTTTTTGTATTTAATTTATTATGAAGATCATTAAAAAAATTTTTTAACATAAAAAATTATTCTCTCAGACTCTCTATAAACGACTTTATATTTCTCTTCATTCTTCATGCAATTACATCTAAAGCAATTTTTATCATAAAATTTCTTATTTTTTATATTTTCCTGTACATTATTATTTAACCACAAACAATTGTATTCATAAATGTTTCCGTTCTAATTCTTCAACTATATATTTTGCAATTTGCTTAATAGTACACCTTATTTTATCCCATATAATATTAGCTTCTTAAGATTTTGAAGTTTACTCATAAAATTTTAAGTGTCCCCATCTAATACTATAACAATATTTTATTATATTTTTCAACTTTCGACACTTCATTTTAAAATTCAAAACTAATGCACGATATTGAATTTTTAGCCTTTCACTTGAAATGACCATACAATCTTTATAACCTCGACAATTTATTTTTCTCGTAAGAAAATAATTAATTTATGTTTTATTAGATACATTCTTATAAATAATAATATGTTCATCTTTCTTTTAAAAAATAGAATGTTAGCAATAAGAAATTCACAAGCTAAAACAAAAGCAAATATGGCTCTAACCTCTTCATTAGTCACTCCAAAACAATAGCCACCATGAATACTTATAAAATCTTCTACCACTCCACCAACAAGTCTATTTAAATCTCCAACAAAAATTCTTTCTTGAAAAGGTATATCTTTTGTATTAATTCTTTTAGATAATTCTAAAATTTTTATTTTAAGCATATATTCAAACCTACTTCAAAATCATAAACACTTATAACATTAAGAATCTTAATATCAACAACAATCTTTAGAGCTATACTTTTATCTCCAATTCTAATAAATTTTACAGCATTATCTTTCAAGCCCTTATCTATAATTACATTTACATAATTTCTAGGATGACTTCTATCTGAATAAAAAAAAAATTAAAGTCTAAGCTATTAATTTTTTTAGTTTTTTCTTCAATGAATTTAATTTATTGAATGCATAAATATTGTTTAATTTAATTTCTTGAATGCATAAAGTCTAAGCTATTATCTTTCAATGACAATTGCATCTATGGTCGAGTAATATGTGTTTTCTAAAATACTTAAAAATATTCAAAAGTTATTTTTGAATGTTATAAAGACAATTTCATTTATTTATTTAAAAATAAAACAATTAAAAAATAAAAATACAAAATTTCTAAAATAAAATAAAAAATAAATGATCTCAGTTAGTCCACAATATTCAAAAGTCCCCTCAAAAGAAGACTCACAATTCGTTTATGCATTAAGCTTTAACACTAGGCAACCGCTAAGAAAGCTATCAAGAACTTCAAAAGTTCAAATTAGAAGTGTCTTTAGGCTGTGCTTGGAAGCAAAAAAGTGAAAAAAAAAAAAAAAAAAAAAAAACAGAAGCGATTAAAAAGGTAAAATCAAGGGTTGGATTTCATTGCAATTTCTCCACCTTCAGACAAAACAAATAAAGTCTGTTTAACTCACAGAGTCATATAAAAAAGATAATGATCCTTCAAAAAATTGTTGTCGTCAAATCTACAGACCAATAATGTGACGCTACTGAGAACCTCATTCTGATGAGATAATTTCTAAAAATAGCATTCAGAACTGCAAATTTGAAAACAGAATAATTTTCCAATCTAGTCACCTAGCAGATTCCAGATAATGATCCAGGAAAAATGGTTCTAATCTATCTACCTCATCAGAAAATCATAAAAATTAACATAGAGAGCGCAACATGGCTATTAGAGAGCTCATGTCGTGTAGAAAAATTCTGAATTTTCTATTCATAGATATTTTAGTTTTTTACGCCTCTTAAATTTCATGACTTTTTAGAGTTGCTCAAGTTAATGTCATTAGGTTATTAAGCAGTTTGTTAGTAGTTTGGCAATAATTTATCAGCAAGTTTATCACTAATTTATTATTTCTTCCATCTGTAAGTATGAAAACTATCAATTAAGATATTCTTATTGTGGGTGTGGAGTGTTGACCTTTCATACTGCTCTAAAAGTCAGATCGAGCAAATATAATGACAATAGCATATGATGGATACAGTGTTAGGTGAATCTAATCGGGATTGGCTAGAGCACAATCAAATTGCCCAACATCGCAAATTTACAAAACAAGTGATGCTAATGAATTTGAAGAGTCAAAATTTCCCAAAGAGCTCTTCCATAGGCGATTCGGCCAAGCATGATGAAAATGGTGGACTACGAATATGATATCAGGTGTATGGAGTTTAAAATATCTTGATCCTCGCAGAAATAGATTAAACATCCCTCATTTACAAAGCAGCCAACACTAATGCATCCAAAACATTCAAATTTCTTAGAAAAGACACCTACGTTGCTTGGATCCTCGCATAAATGCAACATAGGTTTTATTAGATTATTGTAGGACATTTCTATTTGTTTATGGTTTTTCATGATACTTTAGATATTTATGCTTCTAAGAACATGCCACTTCACTTAAGAGACTTTCATTCCTCATTATGTTTTATATTTACTTTAGTAATGTTATTTTCTTATAGCGGTTTTGTTCGTAACCTTATATGATTGTAGCTAATTCATTGATGCCTATGTGTAAGCTACTTCGATACCGCAATACATGGATACAACTAAAGAAAGACGTGGAAGGAGAGTTGCAGCTGCAGTATGCTTGATGTACGTACACTATAACTAGCATGACATAATCATATGTTGGTGGCAAATGAGTTGGGGAGTTGCTTGCAAGCCACCCAACGGGATTTATCAATATGTTATGCATGACACGAGCGATATTCATTGATTTGCTGAAGAAACTACACAAAAATTATGAATTTCACGGCTCATCCAGAACAACCTCAGAAAAGGTGTTAGCAATAACACTCTACATATTAATGCATAATGAATTAATGCGAGAAGTCATGAAGCGATTTCAACACTCTTCTGAAACGATTTATAAATATTTCTCAATAGAGTTGAATGCACTTGTTAGTTTTTCTTCACAAGTTATAAAACCAACAGATCCTATATTCGAACAGACCCCAACAAAGATTTGGTACAATGCGTATATGTCGTACTTTAAAGAAATTTCTCTTATTTATTATATTCAATTTTCATATAAATATTGTAATTACGTAACCTTTTGTTATATTTCTAGAATTATATCAGAACAATCAATGGAACACATGTTGATGCGCGTGTTCTAAATAATGAGAAGAACACATTCATTAGCTGTTATGGGTCCCCGACGCAGAATGTTATGGCGGTATGTGACTTCAACATGTGCTTCACTTTTATTATGATCAGTTGGGAGGACAGTACACATAACAACCGAATGTTTAAATATACAACACGAAAAAAAAATACAAATTCCTACATCCACCCACAAGTTCTCTTGAGAATAAACAACTCTCCTAATTCTTTTTTCCTTCAACATTATTCATTCAATTCACATCAGGTAAATACTATTTGATCGATGTTGGGTATTCGTTGCAACGAATGTATCTCAAGCTCTATCCTGACACGAGATACCACATATCTGATTTTAAGTGAGCCAACAATGTCGCACGGGCAAGAAAGAAATATTCAACAAAAGATATTCCTCCTTATGCTGTGACATTGAGAAGACTTTTGGTGTTTGGTTATATTTCGCGACATGTCATCTTACCCGTTTCTCAAACAGATGTAGATTGTAATTGCTACGACGACTCTGCGCAATTATATTCGGTAGCATTCTTCCTAAAACAACATCGACTATCATTGGGCGGACGAGGATCAAGAACATGTCTCTGCCAAGACATATAAGTACCGTCTTGGACAGTCTTTGACATAGGCTAAAAATGATATTCTCGAGGCCTTCACTAAAAACGGGGAAGGTGAAAGTGAGATGACAAAGTTGGGGGAATGAATTACGAATGCGATGGTTGCAGAATGATTAGAGGGAATGTTAGTTTTTATCATATTATTAATTGTAGTAGTTGTTGAAGACATCCACTATTTCTTATATCAATATTTTATACAGCTCATATTTATTTCGGTTCCTTATACATTTGATACTTAATGTTTTTATTTTTTTACGCAAATTGTATGTGTTTTTTTTCTTTTGCATTTCTTTTTTTTTCTTTTGGTGGATTTTAGAGATATATGATGAGACGTTTGATCTTATGGGTTGTTCTGGATGGTCTGTATATTGTTATTGGATGATGTCAAATGTGAAATCCTTATGAAGACAACCAAGTTCCACTTTTTTTTTCGGTGCTACAATTTTTGAGGTTCTTCTAGATGTCTTTTTAATTATGATATGCATATGTGATACATACAAACTTGATATTATATGGGTTAAAGAAAACCAAATTTTTTTTTTATAAGGTCAAAGAATCATTCATTGGTTTATATGTCGTCATATATGTTGTCTTCATAATTATTAATTAAATAATATTTTTTTTATTTTCGTAGTTATGTTACTTACTGTTAAGTGAGGTGTTTATCTTTATTTTATAATGTGTCGCACTAGATATTTGCTTTTAAAGTATAGAATGTGCTGATATGAACAATTATGTTGCAAACAATATTATTATACAGGGGCAGAATAGTCATTTGTCCAGAAACTGCTGCAACACTGTTGTTTTCAAACTGCAAAAAACAAACAGACAACGAGTTTATGCTTAGCAGCTTCTGCACAACAACTTCCTGTCGCAGCTCCTGTCGCAGCTGCTGCGCAACAACTTATTATTAAGCTGCAACTGCCCCAAAGACCATATCGCGAAGGTTTTGAACTTTTGAACTTGATCCTCTACCATTGAGGTTGAATTGATAAGGACCATATCGCGAAGGATTTTCAAATAAATTTAAATCATATGAAAAATCACAAACCCGGTCCTGTGGCGGCAAGTGTGCAAAGAAAACAAATTTCAAACAACAAAATTCAAAATTTCAAAAAGCTTGATGATTGCAATGTTAAACAAAAATTTCAACAATAGAAGATTTTATCATCAAAATGCCCCATGTTCTATCCAAATCTTTTAGAGACCTAAATTCACAGACATACAAAAGATTAAGAAAATTATAAAATTTAAAATTCACAAGTGAAATTTATTGTCGAAACATTAAAAAAAAAATTCATTGACTTCTCACAACAGTTGTCAAGTGAGACATTTAATATTAACCTAAGCTACCAAAAAATTAGTATCATATCAAACATAACTCTATATTTACTCGTATAAGAACTCAAGAGAATAAAAATGATGACATCTAATTGTGTGATTTTGCCACTAAATTGCATCACAAAAAGAATTGTTATGATTGGTGATCTATAACCAACAATTTTTTAATGAAATGACACCACTATATTATGCTTATGGACAAAACTTGAATATTCCCCAATAACTCAACTCCCTTAAGTTGTGAATCATAGGGTGTGTTTGATAGAGTACAGGGCACTCTGTTAGTTAAATTTGACTAAAAAGTATTCTCTTAGACAAACATCCACCATAAGCCTATAAGATCATCGGATGACGAAATCCACGAGTACTTATATGGATCCATTGCTAGGTTGGGTCAACTAACTCATCTAACTAAATAGGCCATGGTCCATAATAGCCCACGATGACCAATCGATGGAAGCTTGATCGAGTTCATTATCATTCACCCAACCACCAACTCTAAACTATTGGTGGTAAATTTCTTTATTGTAAAACTAAAATTTGTTGTGACTAAGAGTAATCAACACAAGCTGCCCAGCCTTATTGTAAAATTTTCTCTCAACATCGGGAGGGATATTTAACCATAGGGGCTTACATAGGAAACTTGGGACCATAACTTAGTGCCCATTTTGGGCAGCTTATAGGGTGAGGCGGAGTTTTGAAAAGGGTGAGGCGGAGTTTTGAAAACGCCACCGCCCTGTTTGAATATCACGTCGGTTGAACGATTTGGTGTCGCGGTGTTCGGATATCACGATTTCCTTAATACCTTCGCAAGTCGGAGGAACCCTGCGTCCCGCGTATGATTTTTGCAAGAATTCCTTTGTTGCCCTTCCGAGATCTCCCTCGCCCTCGCTCTTTCGAGAAGAATCGACCCTTTGCTCCTTCACATTGACAGAGATCGGCGCACATAAGGTATTATCTTCAGCTGATTATGCCTTCCCAATCGTAGGAAACTTCTCTCGCACTCGCCTCCTCCTTCTTTCTCTTCTCCTTCTCTTTCTGCTAGGGCATGAGGGTTCAATGCTTCAGTAGGAATCATTGCCTTCTTGCCCCAGACACATGAGAATTCCTTCCGCTTCTTCCTTCATCTCTATTGCAAATTTATGCTTCGGAATGTTGGATTTTCAAATATGATGCAGTTATTTGAAAGAGCATAAGCTTTCCCATGGCTTTCTTACATACTTATGACCTTGTTCTGATGCCTCAAAATTTTCTGAGTTACAATATTGAAACGTTGACATGCTACAAATCAAATTTGTGCATGTAATGAGGGGGAATGTTGGAATGTTTGGGAATTTTGGTTCTATCTTTGCTTGCACATTAGTGGAATGCTGTCTCATTTCTATGTTTCGGTATAATGGGGCATTCTACATTCATACAGTGGAAATGACATTTTACATACATACAGTGATATTGGTTGTGGCAAATTTCTATCGAAATACAAACGACTTTCCAATGCATTTGAATTATCTTTCCAATGAATATGAATGTAGGTTTGTACATAGGAATTCTGTGATATTTGGGTGATGAAGGTAGCCCTTGTTTCTTATACATTCATGTGCCGACCTGAGAGCTCATGGTGGAATGCCTGTTAAGATCAATTGCAGTACACGATTTCATTATTGTACTTGACATTTGTTTTATCTATTATTTTCCATAAACAGTTATGTTGCAAACAGCTTAACCGAACAGCAGCAGAATGATCATTTTCAACAACTCCTAGTAAACTGTTCTGAATAAACTGTCCCAAAAAGCAAGTTAGTTTATTCTGATAATCTGCAGATTATCAGAATATCAGAATAATCTGCTTATCATCAAATTATAAATAGTCAACAGTTGCCCCAAACAGACCCTTAAAATCCTTATAAAATAGAGCAAAATCTTTCGGTAATGTCTAGCCAAAAAAAACAATGTCTTCTAAAAATTTGAACCATAAATATATAAAGACTCTCCTAAAACTCTCTTCGGACAGTTGAGAGAAAATTATTGGAGTCCAAACTATATCAAGCTCACCGTACAACATCAAATCAATCACAAAAGCACGCAATCATACAATTTTGGAACAATCTATCTTTTGCACACAAGAAGCGAATATGTTCAAATTATTCGAGGCATCCTACAGAAATAAATCCCAAATGAATCGGTGGTGAAAGGCTTGGAAAATGGTTAATGGCATGAAAAAGAATGACATTTTCAATCAGAAACAAGAACATCACATTTCCTTGTGTTTACTAGTTAATACCATCATTCTATTGTAAATCTGATCTAAGAAAACTGCATTGATGAAAATTAAATTAATGTGTGTTCTGGGGCGGGGTGTTTGGTGTGGTCTTGTGCCAGTGGTATTATCATGCATTAATTTGTTCTAGCAGAGACGATTGAAAATATTAACATGTGCATAAACAAAAAAAACACCATGCTATTCAATTCCCTTGGCCATTTCATCCAAGTACCTTCAACTTCTTCAACGCAAACAGGAATCATATAAGCCTGCAAATAACCCATTTCAGCGATCAATCCAATAGGAGTTTGAAATAATCTCAAATAAGACTCTAAGGTCAAATTAAAAATTAATAAGGAAGTTTCAAATTTCAGGAGGACAAGCACAAAAAATCTTACAGTGCTGGGACTTTCTATGCAAGAAATAATTCTGCCAGCATCCAAAAATCTTAACCAACCCATGACCAGACTAAAAAAAAAAGAATCAGAGGAGACAAGCTCGGCAAAATTCATGCAATGAAACATATAAGTTCAAATTGTATAAATTATGTAGAATATTTTTATTGATATGAAATGTGGAATATATAACCCTTACATGAATTCTAGAATATGAAAGAAAATAGAAAAGAAATACACGAAAAGAAAGATATTACACCTAATATCTCCAATTAATCAATTCATGTTAATTATTTGGAGATAAAGTTAACAACATAAAATATGAAAGCCTAAAATATGAAAGAAAATAAATCCAATCCAAATAATAAATCTAAAATAGTAAAGGAAATAAAGTTATATTAGGAAATAAATCTTATCCTCCTAACTTCTAACAAAAATAAATTATTTCCTAATATAACTTCTAATATTGCCACTCAAGTTGCAATATGGTTAAAAACAATGTTCAACTTGTATTTGAAAACATCAAACAATGGACGAGGGAAATCCCATGAAGTAGAACTTGAAGCCTTCACCCCGAATTGCAGTTATCTTTGACTGCAGTTCCTCTAGTATCTGTAGGTAGGCAGAAGACTCCTACAGATAATGTTGCAGGAGAGTTTGCTGGGAAGTAGATAACCTACAGAAAAATTGACTTCCAGTTGATTGTGATTGTCTTTAAGTGCAATTCTTGCAATGTCTATAGGTAGACAAAACACTTCTATAAGTAATGTTGCAAGGGAGTTAGAAGGGAAGTAGACAACCTCAGAAAAATTTGACTTCTAGTTGATCACGGTTGTGTTTGGCTGCAGCTCCTACAGTGTTTGTAGGTAGGCGGAATGCTCCTACAAATAATTCTACAGGTGAGTTTGCAGGGAAGTAGACATTCTCCAAAAAAAGCTACAAGGTAAGACCTGCAGAAAAAAAAGAAAAAAGGAAAAAGACCTAGAGGAGGGCCTGCTGCATAAAAAAGGCTTCGAAAAAAAGCTAGCTACAGAAAAAATTATGGAGGGCTTACTGCAAAAAAAAAGCACTAGAGGAAGGTCTGCTGCAGGAAAAGTTCTCAATGAGGGCCTAATATAGGGAAAAGCTTCGGAGGAGAGCCTACTGCAGAGAAAAACTCAAAAGGAGAGTTTGTTGTAGTGAAAAGCTCCACAGGAGAGCCTACTACAGAAAAGGCTCAAGAGGAGGGCCTGTTGCAAGAAAAATCCCAACTTAGCAGAATTCTAACCCTAAGCATGCATTGGGCTTATGACTACGTACGAAAGGAGAAAGAATTTCTAAGGCTACTGGTTGGGATGTCCTTGTTGCGATTCTTTTGAAGTCAAACAACAAGTACGTAACGGGCAGAGCCATGTCCATTTGCTCCACAATCTTTCTGATTTGTGGCTTAAACCCCATGTCAACCATTCTATCAACTTCATCTAATGCTAAATACTTGATCATTGATAATGACACTAACCCTTTCAAGTGGATCAACCAATCTGCCTCGAGTGACAACAAGTACATCAACACCCCTCTTGAAGTCCCGCAACCGATTATTAATTGAGGTTCCACCATAAGCAACAACCACCTTAATGCCAGTTTGATAAGCCAACTTCCTAACCTCCTCATGTATCTGAACAGAAGGTTCGTGGGTTGGCGATAAAATCAAAGCAAATGGGAAAACAATTCGAGCTCTTTTAGTTCTCTATGCAGGCGTGCTCCTCATGATCCTACTTATAATGGGAAAGCAAAATACTGTATTCTTTCCCGACTCTGTCTGTGCATAGGCCATCTGATCTTGGAATTGCATGCCGTTGCACTGGTCAGATTACATGCATCGCCTAATGTTCTCATTTAAAGTCGATCCAAGATCAATCTCAGAAAAGGTATTGGCGGTAGGCGACACATTATTACCGCTAGTCTCAACCGAAATTTCTTCGTAAGCATCAAAATTTATCTCAATTTTATGTTGTTCATTGAAAGCCGCTTCGGTTTTATCATCCTCATTTCCAAAAGGATTGACTTTCCGATCCCCACCTCGGTCCCAACCACTGTTCTGGGAACTCCACCCACCACTACCACATAACAGATGCTTGTCACCATAGCTGGAGCGGCAGACATCATGGCCACCCCCACCGCTTACACATTGATTAACACCAGAAGGTACGGGGTACCCTGAAGGCCTACAAGCAGTAGAGCCACCGCCGGGCTGCGAAAGAGCGTGGGGATTTGAAGCAGGAGGACGATTACAGAGATGAGAGACGAAAGAATTAGCTCACAATGAGAAGCCACCGCAGTACCAGCGTTGGGGGAGGTGGTGTCGTTGTTTCCAGATACCGCGCCCGCCAAGATCTCAGCGTTCGCGACGGAATCAACCCATGATGATTGCATGAATGAAGGAAGATGTGCGGACTTCAAACCTACTGCCTAATGCAACATGAAGAGCCAGAAATAGATTGAGGAAACAATTCCAATATGAAGTCTAATGAATCACTTTTTAGAAACAGAAGAGAGAAGAACAGAACCGCCCAGAAACCCTTCAATTGATTGAATGGAGAGAGAGGTTCCGATGATAGATCTCCACTGCCAGAGACTCTAGGATTTGTTTCACGACTCTGATGCTATGTTAAAATTCAGAATAATGTGGAAAATTTTTATTGATATGAAAGAAGTTATGAATAACCCTTACATGAATCCTAGAATAAGAAAGACAATAAGAAAGAAACAACAGGAAAAAAAAGTTATAACACCTAATATCTCCCATTAATCAATTTATATTTATTATTTGGAGATAAAAGAAACAACATAAAATAAGAAAGCCAAAAACATAAAAAGGAATAAATCTATTCCAAGAAAATAAATCTAAAGTAGGAAATGAAATAAAGTTATATTAAGAAATAAATCTAATCCTCAGAACTACTAACATGAATAAATTATTTCCAAATATAATTTTTAACATATATGTGAATATATATATATATATATATATATATATA
>NW_018164846.1:457598-504159 GCF_001263595.1 Phalaenopsis equestris
CCCTACACGTTAATATTTAAAAAGAAGGTACAGGGTTAAGGAGGGGAAGAGGGTCCCCATTCTAGAAAACACAAAAAAAAAATACATTTGACTCACCCCTAGGGGTCCCTCTTCCCTAACTACAACTCACGCAAAAATTAGTCTCCAAAATACAGGTATACCCAGAAACCAGAAAAAAGAATCCAAAAATAAAAATAGTAATCTTGTGTGCTTGTATATCTTGGAAGTATTTGAATGAAAACAAAACAAAGAAAGTCATGTAAAGGAGCCATCCTCTGCGCCACAGCCAAGAGCAAGGACTCCATCCCAGCCCGTGTCTTCAAAAATGAGATCCTCCTGTAATAACTGACAAAACCAGCCAAGCCAAACAAAAAGAGGGAAACCAAAAGAGAAAATTCAGCAAAGTTCAGCCTAACCGAACAGTTGATGACCAAAACACATAAAATCTTAGAACCGAATGTAGGGGAGATTTAAGGTATCTCCAATGATAAGTCTCCGAAGAGGGGCAGTGGGATGTGTGCCAACGTGACAAGTCTCCTCTGCATATTTGGCAAGCTAGTCAGTAGGGGAGTTGCCCTCTCTATGAATAAACTTCCATTTAACCTTAAGATGTTTTTCAGCTATAAGAGCTATTATTCTTTTAAATATACCAATTAAATCCCAGAGTGGAGAAGTAGTGTCAACCAAAATATCATAAAGCATTTTTGAATCCATCTCCACCTCCAGCTTACAAAAATTGAAAATGTTGGCCACCACTAAAGCCAAAAAGACTCCCTAACATTCAACAACCAATGAGTTTCGACAATAACTGGGGAAGTGAAAAAACCAAGACATTTCCCCTCAAAATTTCTAAATAAACCACCAACCACAACACAGTTAGCATGCCAACAACCATCAACATTTAATTTCACATAATTAACATGCGGGGGAGTCCACAAAATAAGCGGAGGGACCTTAGTGGTGTTAACCATGGAAGAGCTAGCTCTTAAAGCTTTATTATAATAGGCAATCACATATGCAACAATCATAGCAATAGAGAGGGGAGAGGTGTGATAATTAAAGCTATTTCTGGTTTCAGAAGTCCCAAAGAAACCACAAAACCAATAAAGGGAGGGGAAACCTCCCCTTACAGACATCAAAATCCTTTCATTGTCATAAATAACTAGTTAAAGATACTCTATGTGTCCAAGAGAAACCAAAGTGAGTGTCAATCATATCCCAGACCTCCAAAGAGAAAACACACTCAAAGAAAATGTGTGTTATATCCTCCTCCTTCATTCTACACATATGGCATATAGAGGCTAATTTCAAGCCCTTATGCTTAAGAATGTCATCCAGTGGGATTAACGACATAAGATAACGCTAAAGAAAAAAGGATAGAGAAGGAGATAAATATTTATGCCAAATCCATTTCCCCTATATCCAGTCACGATGTGAGTGTAGAGTGTCATAAATGAGCTTGCAAACTGAGAGAGAATTGCTTCTTTTCCACATGGGGATATCTTTATGAATAGGAGTGATGAGGATTGCGAGTATATGCTTTGCATTTTGTTCCCCAACCGTAGAGCATAATTTAGAAAAATCCCAACCTTCATTATCAAAGAAATCAGAGACCAATAAAGAGTTAGAATGAGGGGAGTAAGATAAGCCAGAATTGTGAGAAAAACCCCAATTTTCATTCCAGAAGTAAATGTTCCCCTCTCCAATATCCAAAAAAATGAAACCATTTGCTGTATCTCTAGCATTCACTACAGTTTTCCAAATACGAGAATCTCCAACCTTCCAAGAGACCAAGGAAGGATGAATATTAGCACAATATTTTAGCCTCATAAACATAGCCCAAAGAGAGGAACCTAATCTAAATTTGAACCAAAGCTTACAGAGGTTCACTTCCACAGTATGCTTTAGTGCTTTAAAATCGAGACCACCAGCTTCTTTAGACTTACAAACTTTATGCCAAGTACTCCAGATTTTCTTTGCACCATTCCCCACCCAAAGAAATTTATTAAAGAGCTTCTCCATAGTACAAATAACATTTTTCTTGGGATTGAACACTTGCAAAACATATAAAGGAATGCTCTGAAGAACACTAGTAAGTAAAGAGATCCTGCCTTGATTTTATCAATCACATCATCCATATGCATCTGTTTCCTTCTCCCCCTTATCAAAATCACCCCAAGATATTTAAGGGGATGAGAGACATTCTGAAAACCTGTAAACATAACACCTCATTGAATAATATGTTGCTTAACCTGTTTGCCAAAAAACAATTGACATTTGTCACTATTGAAACAAAGAGCGGAACAGCTTTGGAAATCCTGTAAAAGCCCCATCACTTGTTTTATGGCAAATTTAGAAGCATTAGTAAAAATAATAACATCATATGCATAAGCAAGGTGAGAGATCATCATTAACTGAACATGTGGATGTGAGAGTTGGAAACTATTAAGCATCCTAGAGAAATAATCAAAAGCTAAAATAAAAATAATAGGAGAAAGAGGCTCTCCCTGTTTGATGCCCCGAGAAGCAATGAAAAAACCATAAGAGTTTCCATTGACCAAGACAGAATAATAATTGTTGGCGAGCCATCTTTTATTCAAGGAGCAAAAACTTGTATTAAAACCTCTAGCTTTGAGAACATTGACGATGAAATCCCAATTTAAGGTATCAAAGACTTTTTTGATATCAAGTTTGATCACCAGATTGCCACCACTGTAATTTTTATCAAGATCCTGTAATATTTCCCGTGTCAACAGAATATTATCAGAAATGTCACGACCTTTAATATTAAAGGTCGATTGTTGAGGAGAAATAAGAGAAGTAAGATGAGATTGGAGGCGAGCTCGAGTCACAATCACTTTATTAATGATTTTAGATATGACCGAGGTTAATGATATGGGCCTAAAATCCTTCCAATGTGATTTAGTGGTAGACTTAGGAATGAGAACAATCAAGGCAGCAGAGAAATACTTCGTAGGATCAACTCCCTGAAAAAAACTTTGAATAGCCAGCATTACTTCCTTCTTAACAATGTCCCAACAAGAAATATAAAAAGTGGAGTTGAAACTATCAGGGCCAGGAGTCTTCTGTGAGCTAATATCTTTAAGAGCATTTAAAATTTCCAACTCAGTAGGGGGGTCCGACAAAGAGAGATTGGAGAACATATCTCTTTGGTCCTCAAAATAATCAGAAATAATATCAATGATGGGTGGAGTATCAGCATAAAGAGAAGAAAAATAATCAGCTGCATTACATCCAATCTGATTAGCATCAGTAAGAGTGGAGCCCTCATCGATAACAATCTTGATGATGGTGTTTATGTTACGGCAATATTTGATAGTGACATGAAAGTATTTGGTGTTTCTGTCATCATTCTTAAAATGATTATCACAAACTTTATGTCTGAGGAAATCTTCCTCAATAGAGATTTCCTCAAAGAGTGTGGTGAGCATCCACTAGTTTAGAACCAAGATCGGGAGTAGGAGTAGCAATCACCTGAGCCTCTAAATCATCCACCTCTTGTTGGGCCTTTAGCACCCTAGAGTGAACATTACCAAAAGTGTCAATGTTTCATCTTTTTAAATGAAAAGCCACATTCTTATGCAGTTGCCACAACGTAAGTCAAGGATTCCCACTTCCATTAGAGACCCAAACCTGTTGAATCAAATCAATGAAAGTGGTGTGAGTAGTCCAAACATTAAGAAATTTAAAATGATATCGAGAAGACTTGGAATGAAAAGCTAAAGTAAGCAGAATCGAATTATGATCCGAAGTAGCATGATTCAAATGCTTGACTTGGATAATATTATAGTAGCTCAAAAACTGAGAGTTTCCCAAGAATCTATCCAAACGTTGTAACATTCTCCGCCAAGTGTAAGGAGGACCAGAGAAACCTAAATCATAAAGGTCAGCTTCCTCAATATATTCACAGAAACGATTAATAAGATTTGTGTCAACCTTAGCGCCACCCCATCTCTATGTAGGCGACATAATCATATTTAAATCGTCTCCAATGAACCGATTAGCATTTATTATGGCCCCCAAATGAGTAAGTTGTTGCCAAAGAAGGAATTTATCCCTTAAGTGAGAGCTTTAAGTGAGAATCCCTTAAGTGAGAGCTAGCATAGATAAACGTAGCCCAACCTGAAAACAGTTCAAATTGATATTGAATGAGAACATACTGCACATTGTCATCAATGATATTAACAACGATATCCTTCTTCCAAAAAAGCCAAATTTTGTTGCTCACATTGCAGAAATGCGAATACCCCTTGAACCTCTTGATGATGCTATCTTTATGAATTGAAACAAAAGGCTACAAAATAGCAAGGATGTCAGGTTTATGGACCCTACATAAATGCTTTAAAAGATTAAAGGAGTGAGAGTCCGCCACTCCTCTAATGTTCCACACCAAAACATTAAGTATTATGGCTCATGGCACTCTCCCCTCTAGCAATCCTATAGGGTAGGTGTCAGTGCTCACCTTCTGAGTCATAAGTGATATCAGTAGTATTTGATTGTGGTAATTTCGGTAGTTCAAGTTTACTTCTCCCTCGTTTTCCACTATATCTCTGAATTTGTCATTCAAATTCAAGGACAGAAAACAATTGCTGATGGATCCTGCTGTGAAGAGATAATGTGAGTGGAGGGATCGGAAGAGGAATGGGAAGAGGAAGGCTGGGCGGGGTCGGCAACTATAGGTATTTGAGTGGAGGGTTCGGTTTGAAGATCAGTGAAGAAAGGGGGATCAACCAACTCAGTAACTGTAACATCCACGGGTAAAGGCCCTTGAGCCACCTCAGCATCCCCCATACCAGGAGTAGGTATTCTGTTAATTTCTAAAGAAGGAACAAACAACTAATTTGAAGCATAGACCTTCTTATTGTGCTTATTGTGCTCATTGTAAGATGTTTGGGTAGTTCAGATTCCTTCTCCTTCTTCATGGAGCATAGACCTTCTTATTGTGCTCATTGTAAGATGTTTGGGCATACTCTTGATAAATGCCACAAACTTAACCCTAATTTGAAATCTAAAGATCAAGTGAATAAGGATAGATCTAAGGATATATTTGTACCATTTGCTATTACTATTACCGCGAGTGATGTGATGCTGACAAAGTTTCTCCGTAGGACCCCCCCAATGACACTGTTGTTACTGTTACTGCGAGTGATAGTGTTCAAACTGATAATCAGGAGAGCCTTGTAGCTCCACTTTTTCAGGAAGTATTTGATGTAGAGGCAACTCATACTTCACATATACTAGAACTTATTGTGGGTACTACGGTTGGTATTCCTTCTGCTTCAGCTCTACCACCCCACAGGCTGATTCTTCGGATGAGGAATGACAGGTCTATTCCAGGAGAAAGAAGAAGAATGGAGGCCGACTCCAACTCGGGAACATATTGGATGATACATTAGTTACTACTGGCAATAACAATCAACTTATCAACTTATTAGCTTGCTCCTTCCCTAGAACTAGAGGCAAAGGCAAGACCAAATTGGGTTGCTCTCTAGCCACCTGATACTATGTATTTCAACACTGTTAGATTTTTTGTTTTAGCATCTAATGTATTTTCTGATTTTTCTAGTTTTGAAACTTTGTGGTTTTTTGTGTGGGCGATTGTCATGCTTAGGCCCTCCCACACATTGTATCTGTATCTTTCTTTCTATTTAATATATTAGTCTTTTGGGGCTTTCAAATACATATATATATATATATATAACAAGTTTGAACACACTCTAAAGCCACATCATATGTTAAAATAGTAGTTATGTTTTGGCTTTGATAGCCTGATGTAAATTGAAAGATTACCAATTAAAGAAGAAAATAGGTATTTGCATGATAATCTTTTCAAAAAAATTAACAAAAATATAGAGTCACGAGCCAGCTTGGTCTTGCCTCTTCCTCTGGTTCTAGGACCGGAGAGAGCTAACAAATTGTTGAGTGTCGTTACATTACCCGAAGTTACTAGGGTATCATCCATTAAGTTCCCAAGCTGGGGTGTGCCTCCATTTTTCTTTTTCTTTCTAGATGTGTAAACCTGTCATTCCTCATCCGACGACTGGCTCATCTGATCAGTGTGGTCAACAGATTGTTGGGTATGTAGGAGAGAATGAGCCCCCAGCTCCTGACTAGCAGCAATAACATTCTGATTCTGAAGAGATGGTAAGCATGTCTCTTCAACACCTGAAGCGTCCTGGAGATGTGGAGCTTCAATACTATCCTGATTGTCAGGCCCAAGTAAACCATCTGCCAATATATCAGTCGGAAGAACAGAGAGAGTATTGTCTCCGGTAGTGGGAGGCGGAAGTGACATTGTGTCAACCGGTGTTTCAATAGTTTGTGGAATGCACTCAGGGGCAGAGGAGGGACAGGTATGAGGTGGGACAGATCCATAAGCATTTTTACTTGAAGGTTTTAAATTTGGATGCAACTGATAACATTAAAAAGAAGAATGTCCAAATATACGACAGTGAGTACAATAAAGTGGTATCTGTTCAAGTTCTGCTTGCTGCCAAAAACCCTGATATGGTGTGTCAATCCATATTTCTTCCGAAAAAGGTAAAGTAATATCTATTTCTATCAAAATTCTGGCTTCTGAAGGCCGAGTTAGATTCACTGTAGCCGTGTCAGTTTTGAGGGGTTTATCGTATACCATCGCTAAAGCAAAGAGAAGCTCTTGATCAAAAAGGCGGATCTTCAGACCTGGGAAGCGCAGCCAAACAGGAATGGTAGGAGGTTCAATACGAGGGTCAAAATCCACCGTCCATTTTAAAACTTTCATCACCTGGTTTTCTATTCGAAGAAGTCTTCTCGCAAACAAATGGGTGTAGTCTTCATCATTTGATAATTGAATCAGAATGTGGCGACCATCCAATTTACCTATCTTCCAACCCCCTTTCAGTTTCATTTGCTCAAAATCCTTTCGAATTAGTTCAAGTTTAGGGTTTCCATAAAGAAACTTACCTACTAAGAACAGTCGACAGAACGCAACTAGGGTGGAGATTTCTGCCTCAGTGAGAAAGATTCCAGGTTTGTCATTTTTACGGGAAGCTTTTTTGAGAAATACGGTTTCAATACCAAGGGTAAAATTGTCATGGTATCGTTGCGGAAACATATTGGAAAGAGGGCTGGAGACGGGGTTATCACTGGCGAGAGTAGCGGCGTAGGAACGCCCTGATGCCATTTATATCGATCATGTATATATATATGTCAGCGGACATCTGCTCTGCTAGGGTTTCGCCATCGGGCGAAACCAAAGTTTCGAGCTACGGTTTCATCTGGTCAGCGGCTCGACAACGAACTTCCCACACTCGACGACGACGACGAAGGGCTCTACGTTCGTCGTCTTCCCTTACGACGAAGGGCGTTGTTTCCCTTTTCGTGCTCCAGTTTCAAGCTGCAATTTCATCTGGTCTGTGGTTCTTTTCTGCGCCTCTCTGCTCGCTCTGTTTCGCAAAGGGCACGCCTGTCTGCTCGTTTCCTGCCCGACAGAAGGTTTCCTGTTCGCCTCTCCGCTCGCTTCCTGCTTGCCAGACTATTTCTCTACTATCTCACAGAGGGACCTCGACGCTCCGTTCCTATGCAAATGCTCTTGCCGAAGACTTTCCCGCTCGTGCCCCTCCTCCAGGTTCAGCGTCTGGTTTTTCTCTGGTTTTTCTATCGGTAAGTCCTGCAATGTTCCAGAATCTTTCCATGAGGCTCTTGAAGGTGGAGGTGATCACACTTTTATTAAAAATCTTGGAAAAAAAATGGAGAGTCTGTACTTATTCTCATAGAGGTTGAAACCAATACTCTTGCGTCCTCTTGGCGTTTCTCTCTAATGGGGAAATTCCTTTATGGTTACCCAAAACTGGAGATCATAAGGATAGAGTTTGGTACTCTGAAACTATTGGACAGTTGGAACATTGACCTACTTGACGGTAGACATATACTAATTCAGCTATCTCATGATGCCGATTACACTCGCATTTTCTCTCGAAAAGCTATCAAGATTGGTAATCGTTTTATGAAAATTCTGAAGTGGACTGTCGGTTTTGATCCAAAAGCGGAGTCCCCTATCATTCATGTTTGGATAAGGTTTCTGAGGTTAAAATTACATCTGTTCAACATGGAAATCCTTTACTCTTTAGCAACTGCTTACGGTAAGCCTCTAAAGGTGGATAGTCCTACGTTTGCTGTCACTAGACTCTCTGTAGCTTGTGTGTTAGTTGAGAGAGATATCACTCAAGTAGCTCCGGATGAGATATGGATTGACACTATGCACAATAGGTATTGACAAAAGGTTGAAATGAAACCACATCCTCCTTATTGCTCTCATTGTAGTATGTTTGGTCACAGCTCTACTATTTGCTATCATTTGCATCCTCATCTGAGGCCAAATATCGCTAAAGAACAGTCACCTACTATCCCTGCTGAGAAGATGCAACTTGATCCTCTTTCCAACACTGCAATTCTTGAAGAACAACAACAAACTACAACTACAAATCCAGTTGTGTTTATACCACCCATTGTTATTGAAGAAGACTTTGAAGAAGACTCACTCACATGGACTCACTCACATGCCAAGACACACGATAGTGCTCCTTTGATCCAATAATAAATCGACCGGTACAACATGTAGTTGCTTCTAATGTCCAATTATTTGCACATCTCCAACACACTTTAGACCAAGATCAGGTGAGCCAATCTTCGGAAGAGGAATGACAGGTCTATTCCAAGAGGAAGAACGGAGGTCGACTCTAGCTCGGGAACCTATTGGATGATACATTGGTTACTGCTGACAATGACAATCATCTTACTAACACAATCATCTTACTCATCTTACTAACTTATTAGCTTGCTCCTTTTCTAGAACCAGAGGCAGAGGCAAAACCAAATTGGGTTGCTTTCTAGCCACCTGATACTATGTATTTCTACATTTTTAGAATATTTCTTTATGTTTCTAATGTACATTTCAGTATTTTTTTGTTATGGAACCCCTTGTGGTTTTGTTGTGAGCCGGGTGCCATGTTTGGGCCCTCTATCACATTATATCTGTGAAAAGCCTAAGGGCTAATTTTATTGAAATAGGGTTCGTGGTGGGAGAATCGAGCCAGAGCTCTCGTGGCGCGTCTTAGGGTTCGACCAAAGCAAGAAGTCTCCGCCTCTGCCATCGTTTCGTTTTCAGCGATCGTCGACAACCACGTGAGCTTCTACTTCGAGTGTCGACCTTGTTGAGCTGCAATCCGCAGCTTCTGCGTCGGCATCCAACTCCGCTGTCTGCGCCAGTGCTTCTCCGACCTTATCTTCTGCTTTGTTTCTGTGCCTCTCTCCAGCCCGATGCAAATTTCTCCCTGCAGGTGACAGTGGTTGTTTTGATGGCACTTCCTTCTTCTTTTACTGAACCGACAAAGGTTTCATTAGTCCACGTGGTGAGAAACCCTCAAGTGGAGTTCGCGGTGGTATTCCCCTCAAACTATAAAGAATGTCGGGATGACACATGATTTTCCTTTTGTTAAGAAAATAAGTAGGAAAGGTTAGAAACCAACAATTTTTTCTCTGACTCAGAAATTTATACCCTGACAGAAAAATTCAAGTTTGTTCTCATTGAAAAATTTTAGTGGAGACACCCACCTATGGAGGTTATCAGAAAGAGCGTAGATGATCTTAAGCCAGTAGGTAAGTGGAAGGTGAGACTTATGAATGTGAAGCATGTGTTGATCCAACTAACAATGGCTGAAGACAATACCAGAATTTTCTCCAAGAAATATCTTAATATTACGGGAAAAGCTATGAAGTTACTCAACTGGTCTTCTGATTTCGACCCAAATCATGAAACTCCCACTGTACAGGTATGGTTTAGTTTACCTTGTCTCAAACTGCATTTTTTTCACCATCAGGTTCTGTACTCTATTAGGGTCATCCTAGCGGATCCTTTGAAGCTAGATTTGTCTACTTTCAACCTAACCAGACCCTTAGTGGTCATAATACTTGTGGAAAAGGATATTACTTTACCAGATGTTATTGAAGTCTGGTTAGACACAACCCACAATGGATATTGACAACAAATCATCTTGGAACACATACCCCAATATTGTACCCACTGTAAGATATTTGTTCATATCCTTGATAAATGCTACAAGCTCCATCCTAATTTGAAAACTAAGGTTCAAGTGAATAAGGATGAGTCTAACCCCACTGCTCTCGACTTTTTAGTTCCACCTGGGGAGGATATTATCAGACAGGTGGTGTATGTTGCCCCTGAGGACCCCCCTAATGGCACTGCTCTTACTGTTACTGCGAGGGATGTGATGTTGACACCTTCAAACCCCATAGAAAACAGTACTGATGGACCATTACCTACAAATGAAAGTGTTCAGACTAATAATCAGGAGAGCCTCGCAGCTCCACTTCTTCATGAAGTATCCGGTGTAGAGACAACTCATAATTCACATATGTTAGAACCTATTGTGGGTAGTGGTACTATGGTTGATATTCCTTCTGCTTCAGCTCTACCACCCCATCAGACTGATTCTTCGAAAGAGGAATGATAGGTCTATTCCAGGAGGAAAGAGGAAAAAGCAGAATGGAGGTAGACTCCAGTTCGGGAACATATTGGATGATACATTGGTTATCCTTGACAATGACAATCACCTTACTAGCTTACCAGCTTGCTCTTTTCCTAGAACTAGAAGCAGAGACAAGACCAAATTGAGTCGCTCTCTAGCTACCTGATACAATGTATTTTGACACTGTTACTAATGTATTTTTCTATTTTTTTTTAGTTTTGGAACCATTTGTTTTTTTGTGGGCAGGGAGTCATGCTTGGGCCCTCTCACACTTTGTATCTGTATCTTTCTTTCTCCTTATTATATATATATATATATATATATATATATATAGCCACACACGTGAGAAATGTTTCAGATTACACCCAAAATTGAAACCCAATATTCCAATACAGTTGATAAAGATAATCCTATGGCTGAATAAAATGCAAAGGAACCCTATTTCTGACAGTTCATTTTTAGACAAAATGCAAAGAACCAATCTATTCCTGAACCAGTTAATTCTGCCAATGCTACCCAAGAGACAACTTTAGATTCTGCAACTTTTTTGGAACTTGTTACTAATGTTAACCAGAAAGATGAGCTATCTGTCGTCCCCATTCCTAACAATGGAAACATTCCTACACAGCCTGAACTTGCTCCTCGTGAACCTGTAACAATGATCAACAGGAATAATAAGTGGAAGATGAATGACAGATTCAAAAATACAAGAGGAAGAAAAGAGGAATGCCTCGCCTCAAAAATCTCAAGGATGACCGTTTGATCATTTCGTGCAAAAGCCCCCTTCACAGATTTTTGCTGGACTCCATTCCTAGAACCAGGGGGAGGGGGAGACGAAAACCCTCCCATCATGATTGACCTCCTCTACTCTTACTCAACACTCTTCTACAATTTCATGAAATCTAATTGAATTTTTTGAGGTATACTTATATATTTTGACATTTTTTTGAGTCTTGTATGCTTTGTGAGTGGGTTCTTAGCACCTGCTCACTAAAACCTTTGTATCGACTTTCCATCAATGAAATTTTTATTTTGGCTTAAACTATATTTTTTTTAGAAAAAGCATAAGAACTAATATAATAAAAAAGAAAAGATGCAGATAGGTTGTATGAGAGAGCCTAAAATAAGACCGAACTCACATAATACAACACACACAAATCCAAATAAAACAAAGATACAAAAAGATAAAAAACTAAAAAGCCACCAACGGGTGCAAAAGTGCTAGGAACGTTCCACTTTAGTCATTCCTCTGCCTCTAGTTCTCGAAAGGGAGCCAACTAACAAATTAGTAAGGTGCGTATCATTACCCGAAGTAACCAAAGTATCGTCCATCAGATTCGTGAGCTCAAGTAGGTCTCCACTCTTCTTCTTCCTCCTGGATGTGTAAATCTGTCATTCCTCGTTCAAGGATTAACTCATCTGATCAATGGATTGTTCCAAAGGTGGTCGGATAGGTGTAGGCTGTTGCATATCATGATCCCCATAAGCCTGAGTAACATTAACATTTTGCTCGACCTGATGAGACGGTAGTGAAGCAGTAGAAATATCGCCACCTGTAATATCAGTGCTAGGTTCTAGGGCAGGTGTGGTCTGAAGAATCTCCCTCGCCCCAACGATAGGAGGTTCCAAAGACGGGGGAGCTACAACATTGTGTGGAGACTGAATGGTTGACATATTACTTGTGAGGATAGTGACGTCTTCAGGAGTATCCTTTTGATGATCAATAGTGTTAATAACTTAGAGCTGATCAGGAGGAGATGAATTCTCTGTCTTTGACGGAGCACTTTGCTTTTTTGGTCTGAGTTGGGGGTGTAGATGGTGGCATTGAGAATTAGAGTGGTCGAACATACGACAGTTCAAACAATAAGAAGGAAAAATCTCAATCACTATCTTTTGCTAATATCCATGATGTTGTGTGCTCAACCAAATTTCCTCAGAAGCGGATGAAGTGATGTCTCTTTCAGCAAGTACTCTGGCTTCAGTTGGGTGAAAAAGATTAAAAGTAGGAATGTCCGTTTTGAGTGGCTGACAATAAGCTGAGACAATAGAGTACAACACTTTTTGAGTGAAATAGTGAAATTTCAGATCAAGGAGACGAATCCAAAAAGAAATGATTGGTCGTTTCATTTGTGAGTCAAAATCCATAGACTATTTCAAAATCTTTATTGCTTTGTTATCAATCCAGATTATTCTTCTAACAAATAAGTGTGTAATCCTCTTCATTATTAAGTGGAATAAGAAATTGGAATAAGAATGTGTGTTCTATCTAAAAGTCCAATTTTCCACTCCCCAACAAGATGCATAAACTCAAATTCCTTACAAATCAGCTCTATTTTTGGATGATCATACAAAAATTTCTCGATCAAATTTAGACCACAGGAGAAAACGGGTTGAATACCTTCAGCTTCTGTAAAAAATATGACAGGTTTCCCATTCTTACTATCAAATTTCTTAATGTCCTCCACCCACTCAAACAAAAGAGGAAAAGAGCAAGATTTAGGTGCATTCAAGGCTTGGGCAGCCGCATACGATCTGTCTGAAGCCATCCCTAATAGATGGAGGAGCGACGTTACGAAAGGTGAAGAAAGCACAGAGCAAATTATGAAACCAGAAAAAGGAGCAAAGAGCGGGATGGAGGAAAGCCCCTCTGTGAACTGTAGACCAAAAGAGCTAGCTAGCAGCAGCTAAGAGATGCCCCAAGCCCAACGACTTCTTGGGATGATGACAAGCCGCAGAAGCCCACACTCGATGACGAAAATTGGCGACAAAGACGAAAAAGACGAAAGATGAAACAATGCTTGATCGATGAAGATGCAATGAAGCAGAAAAACCAGGGTTCGCCATATGCGAATTCTAGCAGAGCGGAAATGAGAACGATGAAGCCATATATCGTGTAATGACTTAGACTTATATATATATATATATAAGCATTAAGATAACGATATGCAAATTCAAAAAAAACAAAAACACGGTTAACATTTCAAAGAGTGGAGGAATGGGTGGTCGATTAAAATTCCACCTGAAATAGCACAATGAGATAAGCCTACGAAAGTATAGTTTTCATTTCTCATTGAACAACTTTCAACAGGAAAACTTGTCATTCCAAAATTATGTCAGTATGTCAAATCATATTAGTATAACCTATTTGATTTGTGTTTCATGAAAATTGTGAACAACAAGCCCACCACTGCAGATTTGACCTACCAAAATGCAAAGATACTAGAATAATCAAATCCTCTTTTCATTCTAGCTAGAAGCATTCACTTGAGGAATTGGATAAAACTTAGGGATCAGCGGCACCCAGAAACATGGAAAAATGTGTAGTTTTGTTAAGAGGTTTGATATGGGAAGTCAATGAATTATGCCGTGCAAGACATGTCATTGAACGGAATGAGTTATACTTTGTTATATAAAATAAGGAAATGAAACCAAATAGGAATCCCTCTAAAATAAGAAAAATAAAAAAAGACAAGAAATACAATTAGTGAAATATATTCTAAAGAATGGAAAAAATTTTCTTCTTAATAAGGATTGACACTTTCCAATACTCCCCCTCAAGTTGTACAAAAAAATTCCTTCCTAATATGGATTGACACTTTTATGATAAGAATTCTATATATTGTATAAATCGAGCTTGGATTTCAATTCATCATGCTTGATCCTTGGTAGTACTTTGGTGAGAATATCAACAGCCTGAAGTCATGCAGGAACATAGTTGAGTTGAACAATTCCATTGTTAATATTTTCTGAGATGAAATGTCGGTCAGTCTTGATGTTTTATTCTGTCATGATGCATAAGATCTTTGGCTATACTAATATCTACTTAGTTATCACTGACTAATTTAATTGTCTTTAATCTCAACCTTAAGTTCCCTTAATAACATCTGAATTCACATTCTCTCGCATAATCCTAGTGCAAGAGCATTATATTCAAATTATGTACTACTCCGAAAGACAACTTGTTTTTTTTTACTTTTTCACATGAAGAAATTACCCTAGACAAATGAACAATATCCAATGGTTGATTTTTGATCAGTTATATCTTCTGCAACGAGCATCTTTGTATATCTTAACCTAATATTTTTCAGATCTATTGAATAGCAAATCCTATCCAGGAGTCATCTTCAAGTGTCTCAGGATTTTGTTCACCGCTTCCAAATGCTCATTTGGATTATTCATGTGCTGGCTTACTACAATAACTGAATATACAATATTAGGTTTTGTGTGTGATATATAAAGTAGTTTGCCCACAAGTATTTGATATTTTCTTTTGTCAATTGGATTGTTTTCTTCACTATTGTTCAAACTTTGTTGGAATCCATTAATGTGTCAATAGGTTTACACCCAAGCATGTCAATTTCACTTAATAAATATAAAGTACTTCCTTTGGGATATCACAATTCCCACCTTTGACTGAGCCACCTCCATTCTAAGAAAATAGTGGAGATTCCCAAGATCTTTGATATCAATTTCTATTGCAAGTTTCCTTTTAAGTTTATAATTTGCTCTGGAATATCATATATCAAGATAATATCAGTGTAGGAGGACTTGGTTCAGGTTCTTGACAGCTCCTGTTCTGCATGGTATACTCTACATGCTCAGTAGTATTTTTTTCTTGACATAGACACAAAATACCTTATCACTAGTGTCAAGATGGGGTGAAGTAGTTAAATGGGGTAGTTTTAGTGACAAAGTTTGGTTCTTCAAGTGGAATTAGTTTAGTGATAGGTTTGGTTCAATTGTTTAAGTGACTGGATTTGATTCAATTTGAGTATCTTAGAGAAAGTCCCAAATTTAAATTTTCCTAGAGTTCTCGCCCAGAATTTTAGATTTGTGAAAGTATAATTGATTCTCAAATAAGTGACATCCATAGAATAATATACTTTCCTACTAATTGGTGAGTAGTATTTGTATCCTTTTTTGGTTGGAGGAGTAACCAAGAAAGATACATCTAAGAGCATTGGGATTAAGTTTAGTGCGGTGTAGTCGGTGGATATGAACAAAAGAGAAACAACCAAAGATTTTCAATGGAAAGTCGGAAGAAAAAGAGTAGATATGTAGATAGAATTCCATAAGAATATTACTAGGAATTAGAAATTTTAGCACACAACTACGCATTCTATTGATAAGATATGCGGTTATGAGTATGGCTTCCCCCCAAAAATATTTAAGGACTTGATTAAAAATCATAATGGCACGGGCCACTTCAAGTAAATGTTTGTCCTTGTTCTTAACGACCCCATTTATTGAGTATCATCACAAGAACTTATATTAAAGATACCATGCATGGAAAGATAATGACCAAAAATGAAAATAAAATATTCTTTAGTATTATTAGTTATAAGTACTTCAATTTTGCTTTAGAATTGAGTAAGTATCATGGGGTGAAAGGATTGAAATATAGTGGTGGTTTCAAAATTTTCTTTCATGAGGAATATACAAGTCATTCTAGTATGATCATCTATTAATGATAGAAACCATCGTGGATCTTTTATATTTTTTAATTGAGAGGGTCATCATATATCACTGTGAATTAGAACAAAAGAATGTGAGGGTTTGTATTATAGTTTAAAATATACATTTATGGTAAATTTTGCAAGTTGGTAGGTTTCACATTAATATAAATTAGACTTTTTATTAAAAAACAAATGTGAAAACATTTTTTGAATATAGCAAAATTTAGATGAACAATGTAACAATACCTTAGCATGACTTAACTTTCAATTAAAACGGGCTTGTAATTAGAAACTATATTAATATAATTTGATCTAGACTAATAAATACAAATTGATAGATGAACTTGTCTACTGATAAGATTATTTTCTTTGAGCACATATGGACGACCATGCATCTCAACACCGTGAATTACCTTCTTCGAATCTACTACTTGAAAATCACAAAAATTAGAATAAAATTTAGAAACACTTCTTAAGTTGTGAGTTTTTTGACTGAGAGTAAATTGTAATACAATTTTAGAATATAGAAAATTGAGTAGAGGAGAAAGTTTTTTGTTAATTCAACTTATCTCATTCCTACTACTATAGAGAATGAACCGTCAATTGTTCAAACTGCATAGTGAGTGGTGCATGGGTTGTAATTTAAAAACTTTGATATCTCTCTTCATATGATCCGAGTCTCCGGAGTCACCTATCCAAGGTTTTAGTTTATTGTTTTGAAAAATAAGAGCATAGGGTAAGAAACCTTAGCGTGCCAATAGACTGATCGGTGGCTCAGTAGAGGATTGTGGTATTTGTCTAGAATTGTACCCATGACTTAACATTTTCTGAAGTGTCTCAATTTGTTCCTTGGTGATTGGACTGACTTCTGCATTATTGTTGTTTGTGATAGTAGCATTTGTACGGTTCTCCCTATCATGTCTTCTATAGGATGGTTTCCAATCTATAGATTTTCGTGAAATTTCCAACATTTTCCCCTCGTATGACCAGGATTCCTACAATGATCGCACCACGGTCGTCCTTTCTTGGGATTATTATTCTGAGAGGTGTTGCAAGTGTACAAGGCTCAGTTCTCAACAGATTGTGTGGTGTGATTGTCGATCATCACTAACTTATTTCTGCTTTTCTCCCTTCAAACTTCTGCAAATGCCTCCCAAATAATAAGAAGGTGTTTAATTCACATGATTGTTCCCCTGAATTCATCTAGGTTTTTATTGAGACCAAGAAGAAATTTGATATTCCATTTTTGTTAAATAATTTTCCTATACAAGACTTTTATCAGAGCATTTCCAGACATAAACCTCATACATGTCCGGTTGTAGCCAATAGCATGTGAGAGTGTTTAGAAATTGAGTAACACTTGGTGCTAGAGTAGGTCTCACATGCAACCTTCCATATCTCTTTGGTTGTCCTATAAAGCAGGAAGTTTCCTCCAATCTCCATGATCATCAAATTTATTAACCATGACATAACCAAGTTGTCGTCAAATTTTCAGGCTCGATATTACAATCTATCTTTTTTTAACCCAATCTTTCCCTCTCCCGCATACGTACATAAATACGGACTATGACCATTGGAGAAAATTTTGGCCATGCAGTTTATAGTTAGTGATTGGGTGGGATGAGTTGACAGATATGAGAGGGTATTGATGATGTAGGATTAGATCAAGAGGTGACTTCAGAGGAAGAAGATTGTGATGCCATTCTGTGTTTTACCATGACAATGTTGTGAAGCCCGAGAAAACCTTCTATTGCTCGAACGAATGTGAAAGGGGTTCTATTAATATGACTGCTTGACTGACAAGCAAAAAAAACTAGAGGAAGACCCTTAGTTCAACTTCGGCTGGACGAGGGAACAAGAACCAGAGAGTGAGGTGTGCAGATCTATGTTTTCAAGAGTTCGACAACCCGAATCGATCTCAGGAGCAGTATAGACCTCTGCTTTAGCGAATCCACAAGGCTGCAATCCAGTTGAACAGTTCTGCGATATGGTATGCTAGAACTGCTTGACAAATGACTGTCGTCTGGTCGAGCGAAAGTGACAAACTTCTGTGATCCGATCTGCTGGAATTGCTAGACAGAGAACTGTAATTTGGTCAAGCAGAAGGATCAAACGATGGAGCACTGTGATTCTGAGCATACACGAGAGATGATAAGGCGATCCTAGCTCCTGTGCGTATGAGAGGAGATGGCTTCGTGCATCTAAGATGGAGTCCGGGAATTCCTACAGGTTCCTCGTTGTCGTCCGTGATAAAGAAGCTTCGTTAGAGACGTAGAGGTCGCTTCGACACTTCTTCGACTTGGTAGCTTTCAGAGAACCAAGGAGACGGAGTCCTAGAACGCGAACAAAAGATTTCTGGTCTCTAATCTCAGCAGAAATTCTGAAAAAAAATGTTATTTTTAGCCATTTTCATGCATTACACCTTGCTATATTATATATATATATAATAGTGAACGATAACTAAATAGGAATTCATAGAAAAAAAAAATTACAGTATCTAATAAGGAAAACACAATTATAAAAATATATTATGAGAAAATGAAATAATTTTCTTCCTAATATGGATTGGTACTTTCCAATACTACACAATAACTAAAGTTGAGCACTCTTTTATTCACTTGGAAAATTCGGCAAAGAATGGAAATTGAATTCACTTGTGAAATATTAATCTCAAATGATTGGTGACTGACTTAAGAAAAAGGCTTTGCGCATTCAGTTAAGAAAAAACCGTTAATATGGAAGCAACAGCTCTTAGGATGTGAATAGAAGAAAACTCGCCCATTATTACAAGTCTCCTTGACAAACAAGATAAAAATCTTTGGCAACAGAATGGAACATCAATGTACAACAAATGGAACAAAGTACCAATACTTCCACGCAAGAATAAATTTTTATGGAATTCAAAGTTCTCAGAGTCTACCCTTTTCCTACAGGCACCTGCAAACATGAGTTTTAATAAACATGAGTGTTACAAACATGAGTATGCTAGAAAATATTTTGCATGATTCATTATAAAAAATAAAATATAAAAAAGAGAAAGTGATTTGTAGAAATGCAAGTTTTTGTTCCACCATTTACTTCAAAATTTAATCTATATGAAAAAAAGCACTAATCTGTGTCAAACTCGAGACATGTTAAAGAAAGGGTGTACATAGTGGACAAGGCTCCTACAGTTGCAGGTTCGAGAAGAAAAAAGAGGGCTATTTCAAACCTGATGAAGAACACAACTTTAAACCTACATTTCGAAATATTTACTTTTTGGATTCAAATCCTACTTTAAGATTATAGTGTAGCAAAACCATTGCTCCTAGGGGTGTGATATAAGTGCTCCAGAGCAGAGGATTCCAAAAGCAGATCAAGATTTGAGGTTATGATGGTTTGATGAGAAGATAAGTTAATATGCATTTTCTGCTAAGACACAAGCCATCAATCCAAAAAACAACTTTTAATAATGGTGAATAATTAAAAATAGATGAAAATAAAAAAAACAATGAAAAGATTTTATCTCCTAATATAAATTAATAGTAAGAGAAAAAGAGCATAAAAACCACGATTAATGTTTAACACATAAATATAGAAGATCTTAATAAATGGATCATTTTTTCAAACCAAACATTAAAATAAGGAAAAATGAAAGAAACATAAAGAAGAGAAAAATAAGTCAAGTTTGAACAAGAAACTTATCTTGCCCAAAAACATTTCAGGTCCCACACCTGATTAAGAACCATTTTGGAATAGATGAAGAAAATAGTCTTCATTGTAACATTTTTTTTTTCATTCATCTCATAAGTTGCTTAACATGCCTCAAAATACATAACTTGTAAGCAAGCACGAAATAGGCATTTTAGAAAACGACTGATGCTTATGTATTTGTTACTTAGTTTCCATAACAGAGCCAGGGCTGCTACTTTAGGGCCAACACTAGGAAAAGGTTTTCTCAGCAATAGAGATTGAAAAACGAAGCATGAACAAGAAAAGGCACATAATGTCGCAACAGAGCCACCACTGCATAGAGGCCTTCACATGAATGACTCAATGACCTCAACAAGAAAAGGCACATAATGTCGCAACAGAGCCACCATTACCTAGAGGCCTTCACATGAATGACTCAATGACCTCAATAAGAAAAGGCACATAATGTGGCAACAGAGCCACCATTACCTAGAGGCCTTCACATGCATGAATCAATGACCTCAACAAAACAGTAAGAATAGAAGAATCTAATAGACTAGCACATCAGAGGAGCCACCAGAGAGAAGCTGCCACATAAATAAAACTTAAGAAAGTTCCAGAAATAAGAAAAAATAAGCACCACAACAAAGAAGCTATAGAAGTAAAATAAAAATGCCAACCGGCCTGCCAATAAAACCTCTAGCTCGACCTCAATTTGGGCTAGCAAAGTGACATATGAACATCTCCTTAGGTATTAAGTAGGGTGGGGTATTAGTTAGTATTGGTTGGTCTAACATGCATTACAAAAAATAAATTAGGTACTAAAGAGAAGTCACAGGTCTAATGGATGGAACTCTATTCTATTGAAAAAGAGAGCCCCTATTGAAGGTAGAAGGAAAGACCATATGATGATAAAAAAGACAAAAGTCCATAAGCTAGTGAGAAATAGAGCATTTTTAAATAGACGATCAAGTAAAAGATAATGAATTTATTTATTAACTAGAACAAAACTATATCTAAAACTAAAACTTCCAGGAGGGCAACTTGGAAGCTATATCAGTTTCCATGGGCTTCTCATCAAAGAAAGTTGGAATTTCCTAGCAAACTAGCACTATTCTTCTCTGACGCTGAAATTTCGACTCGTGCAGGAAAATACAAATTTTTACTTGTTGAAAAGTTTCAATTAGGTCGCCCTAAGATCGAGATTATCAGGAAGGTTTTTGAAGATTTCAAACTAGCTGAGGTTTGGCATGTGAGTCTTTTCGACAGAAGACATGTTATGATACAACTGAGCATAGAAGAAGATTACACAAGGATTTTCTCAAAGAAATTTATCACAATCGAGGGCAATCATATCAAATTGCTCAAATAGACCCCTGGTTTTGATCCCAGTCAAGAACCCTCAATTGCGGCTATCTGGTTCTCATTACCTGAACTCAAGCTTCAATTCTTTGACCTATCTATCTTGAATGCAATTGGGACTATCCTAGAAAAACCTTTGCAGGTAAAGACACTTACAATTCATTTCTCACGGCCCTCTTTGGCAAGGATTTTGATTGAAAGGGATATTACACTACCAGATGTAGAAGAAATCTGGCTTGGCTCTACTCACAATGGTTATTGGCAAAAAATCATTATGGAACAAAAATATTACTACTTTAAGCATTGCAAGATGTTTGGACCCCCGCAAGAAAAATGCTTTAGATTGCACCCACAGTTGAGAACCAATAGTCAAAAGCAAGAACATGTTGTTAGTGCACCCCGCGTGCCTGAACGCGCTCCCAACAAACCTGATGACAACCAACC
The DNA here is from genome assembly GCF_001263595.1 of Phalaenopsis equestris. Classification (NCBI taxonomy): domain Eukaryota; kingdom Viridiplantae; phylum Streptophyta; class Magnoliopsida; order Asparagales; family Orchidaceae; genus Phalaenopsis; species Phalaenopsis equestris. The sequence continues at coordinate 479,083 of NW_018164846.1, forward strand.
CGAGAAGGGAATAATCACAAGACAGAAAATGGTGTCTGCCCCTAGGAACTCTTCTTCTGACCATACTATATGGGATAATGTTCGGACCGAAAGTCAGGATAGCCCCGCAGCTCCCTATTTAGGAAGCATCAAATGCAAAGGTGACAATTCACACTTCACAAACATTGGAACCTATCCCGGTGGCAAGGACTGCATTTCCTTCTATTGCGATTCTAATATCTAATCAGACCGAGGATCACATGAGTCAGTTCTCAGATGAAGAATGATAGGTTTACACTTCTCGGTGGAAGAATAAGACTGTCTCAAACTTGGAAACTTAATGGATGATACTTTGGTTACTCCTGGTAATAGCACGACACTTCAAAGTTTGTTATCTGGCTCCGCGCCTAAAACTAGAGGAAGAGGCAGGATTAAATTGACTCGTCCCTAGCTACTTATTTTCTGCATGTTTTAAATTTTTCGAGTCTATCTGTATTTTTTTGTTGGGGTAGTACTGTACTTGATATCATATGGGTAAGGTGTTTCTATTGGGCCCTCTCATACAACATTTATCTGTTTTTTCTATTTCAATAAAATCAGTTGTTGGGCTTTTCAAAAAAAAAAAGTTGAAAGAATGTGGTTACATGCTGACAAAAGTTGAGCATTATGAACACATGGTGCCACATATACAAAAGTTGAGCATTATGAACACATGGTGCCACATATACATTTCTAGTTATTGGAATTCGTGACTAGCATTATATAAGCCCACACAATTGTCGAACGTGAAAAAAAAGTATATAATTAGACTGTTATTTTTTAAAAGTTTTAAATAACAAATAAATAGATGAAACTAAACCTAAACCATTAACACCATCAAAACTGAGATCAACCCAAAATAGAGTGTAAAGCTAGGTTTGCACACTAGCAAGCATGTACTATTATTTATGCACCTTAACTTCTAAGGAAAATATATGTTGGTGATGTTTTAAAATAATATTTGAATGTCATTAAAAAATCATAATAGAAAGTCTAAATTCATCCCAATTAATGTTAATAAGATCTTAATTATAAATATGACAAATTAGTTAATTTATTTTAATTAAATCTTCAAACTTGAAAATTAAAATAAAATACTTATTTAGTAAACTTAGATTTATAAGGTTTAATAAATATTATTTGAGCACAATCTTGTAGGAAATCGCTCCCAAAAATCCTTTGAATAGCTGTCGTCATAGGTCCATGTACGGAGGGAGCAGCTTGTTCCTCTATCTTGAAATTAAAAACTACTTTTACACCCAAATTCACAAGGATCATGTAAATTAAATTTAGATGGGAACTTGAACTACATTTAGCATGTCACTAATGTACGCTGAATTAAAACACTTACAACTGAGAAGTAGGCAAGCTTTAATTCTTCTTTAGTTATAAGTCGCGTAGCTCTAGATATCATCAAATTGTCAAGAAAATAATCCTTACTCGACCTTCAAAACTAAGGTACCGAGCTTGTTAAAAAACTCACACTCATCCATTCACAATGGCTATTTCCCAAGGAGCTCAATCACTCACCATGAGAACTTGCCAACTAACCAAGGGTTCTCAACACAATTCACCAAATGCACTACTTTAATCTAAAACTCACCATGTATTTATTTAGCTACATGAAGTCCATCATATATTTCATATCTAATAGCATTGTGTAAACAATTTCGTATGGTTGACTGTCACTTGCCCTCGCCCTCATAAATAGATTGTGACAAACCGAGTAAATGCATTATAAAATCTAGTATATTTAGGTGAAGCTTTGCCCATTGAATTCTCTCTAACAAATCTTTTTATGATTCTCATCAAAATCTCTCTCTCATTCTAATCATCTCTGTAACTTCATTTGACTTTTCCTTCTTTGTCTAAGAGGTTCAACTGTCCTTCGTATATTAATTCACCTAAGAGAATTGTTAGGACAACCTTTAATTAAAACAAAATGAATGCTGGAGATTCATTTCCTTCATTGTCTAATAAAGAATCAGTCCTGGCCAATAAGTGCTTTTCAGTAAACATTGTGAAGTCTCATCTGCCATGAAAATTCAAAATGTTTTTTAATTCCTAAAAAAGTGATGTCAGACCTGTCCAACCATGTTGCTAGCTTTGATTAATAAATTTAATTGTGACATTTAGGGCCCGTTTGGGGCAGCTTAAATGTGCAGCGGCGTTTTTAAAAACGCCGCTCTAGCGTTTGGAAATCACGTTTTACATGTGTTTTTGGAAACAACCTTTTTAAGTTATATTACACGCGGATCGCGGGTATATCCCCGCGATCCGCGTTTGGGCTCTATATTTTCCTTCGCTACCCTCCTAGGCCTGCAGCCGACCAGCAGCCGACCTTCCTTCGAACATTTGGCGTTCTCGCCTCCGTCGCTCCTCCGCAAGTAACAAAACTCTTTCCTCGCTCGACTCCTCCCTTCTTTCCCCTATTTCGCCGAGAGATCTAAGATTTTGGCAAGAAATTTCACTCGATCCATCTGTTTGGAAGTGTTTAGGTGGCTAAAACCTAGATCTATTCTGAATATGCAAGTACCGCTTGTAAAAATATAGATCCACTGTTTCTGTGATATGTTTGAAGCATCAAGGCAGTTCTCTTCTTCATTCCTCATCCCAACTTTTCGTCGAACGGTGTACATTCGTATTAATCTAAATTTTTTTTTCGGTTTTTGTTCATATGGTCTCCATGTTATTCAAAGTTACTGATTCTTTTAGGGTATTTCTTGAGGGTAGATGATATTGATGCAATGTTTTGTTCCCTGCCATTTGATTCTTTGAGGGTATTTGTTGAGGTTTGTTTGAAAAAAAGCTATAGATACATTGGATTTCGTCTGTCATTTTAGAGAAAGTCACTTTTAATGTCGTAATTTTACGTATACTCTCCATGTGTGTTGTCTAACATTTGATTTGACTTATGATACTTTTATTTTATACAATTATATAAAGCCAATCATTTACTATGTATATCGAATGAAGGCTGAAAATGAAAATAAAAAAGCTTGTAGTATCCCAATATAAAATTTCCTCGGTCATAAAAAAGAAGAAGTTGGCTTAACAACGAATCGCACATCAATCATTGATCTGTTAGAGAGGGAATATGTAGGCCTTTATGGGCTTCAATTTACTTAATTTATTTTTCTTAGCATAATTAAGAAAGCGAGATTAGCTGTACTTAAACATGAGGCAATAATAGAGTTCAAATCATGTAATTATCAAAAGGCTGCAGATTGATTAAATTATAGAAAGAAAAAGATGCATTGATCAACTCAATTGGAGGGTTATAAGAGAATCAAATCCATCTCAATCTTTGCAAACCTTTTTTTTTTGAAAATTTAATTTTTATTTCTTACATGTTAGCTGTCAATTATCATTATTTCAATCCAATTTGCAAGCAATAGATTGTTGATAGCCGGTAATATCTACTAACTTTGATGATTGATTGTTGGTAAATGTATTAAAGGCTAATTTTGACTATCTCTGATATTAATCTCTATTGATGCCACAATAGAAGCATGCAAGTAGATGGTAGACAGTGATGCCAAATTCACCATCTGTTGAATCTTGATTTGTCCTTTGGAATTATTTTAGAGCTCTCAAGTTATGGTTATGCAAATACTTTGCACTAGTTCAATGAATATTCTATTACCAAGATGGTGATAAGCATGTTTACTTCAATGAAGGTGTTACTATTATGTAACTTAGCTTTTTTTGCTTCGAAGAGACCCCTATCTTTACTTGTACGAAAGAAAATTGTTCATCTTATTATGGTAGATCCAATACACTGTTGTTGAAGCAGGTTTTCCAAGTATGTTTTTTAACAAGCTATGATGATGCCACTTGGATTGTTGGTTTTGAATTAGAAAGTTGGATGAATAAAATATGTTTTATGGTTTATGGTCCTTCAATTTCATTCATAATGTCATCTGCATAAAATGGTTATACATATACATATTGCATATCTTCAGTGTCTCATTTTCATTCATAATGTCATCTAACCATCCGTTGATATGACAGTAAAAGATGAGTAAATCTAAAGACTCTGGTTCATCAGCTATTTGGGATGAAGAGACTACTAATATTTTTTGTGATCTATGCGTGAGGAAAGTCGAATTGGGAATTCGACCCACAACTTTTTTTAATAAAGAAGGTTGACATAATATCTCTAATAAATTCAAGAAATAATTGGAAGAGATTACGGTAGGATGAAACTAAAGAACAAATAAGAACAAATGAAGAATGACTGGAAACTTTGGAAAGAGCTTAAAAGGGGATCAACTGGATTGGGATGAGAGGGGATCAACTGGATTGGGATGAATGAGATCCAGTAAAACGGACAATTGATGCACCTGAGGAATGGTGGGCAGAAAAGTTAGCGGTAAGAACATCACTATTTCAAATAAATTTTACAGACATATTTTTGGAATATTGATTAGATTGTTTTTTTTATTACAGGTTGTGCTAGTGGCGAAAAAATTCAAATTTAATGGAATTGAACCAGCTTTAGAGGAGAAGTTGGATGACATGTTTATTGGTGTTGCAGCAACAGGAACTCATTTTTTCACCTCTAATGAGCAGGGTGTTGCAAACATAGCTGAGGATATAGAGACCGAGCATATAAGTGATTCAGGAGAAGGTCTCAGCCAAATCCACACGGATATCCAATCCACTGGTGGAACAAAGCGCCCCCGTCCTGAAAAAAATAAAAAAGGCATTGCATTTGTTAGAGGTTCTATTGAGACATTGATTGAAATTTCAAAAAATAATTCAAAAACTGCGTAGAACATCACAATTCATGAGTGTGTTAAGATCCTAAAAAAAAAACATTGCTCAGGTAAGTACTACTTAGTGGATGCCGGGTATCCTTTACAAAAGGGCTATTTGAAGTCATATCCAGATACAAAATATCATATACCTGATTTCGAGAGATCGAGCGGGGTTGCACGATGAAAGATAAAAATTTTTAACAAAAGACATTCATCCTTGCGTGGTGTGATCGATAGATTGTTCGGGGTTTGGAAGAAGAAATGAGTAATTCTACGTGATATGCCAACTTATTAATTTACAAAACAAGTTCAGATTATAGTGGCAACAATGGCACTACACAACTTCATTAGACGACATCATTCCAGGACAGATGCAGAGTTTTTCGTTATAGAAGAGGATTCAATGGAAATACCACCTGAGGCATTTGAATACCACGTTGGACCGTTCTATCCCACAAATCAATATAGATTCACCTGAGTCACAAACACCAGATGGTGAAGGCGCTTCAGAGATGGCAAGTTTAAGAGAGCAAATAGCAAATGACATAAGCCAAGGCATTGCATTACATATTATGTCTTTCAATTATGATTAATTATTTTCGTCATATTAAACATACGTTGTAGATGACATCTAAATTGTGGATTAAATATGAGTGAGGAGAAAAATATTTATGGGTGTTTATTATATGTTGTTTGCTGTTTAAGCATGAACATCGAAGTTGGTATATATTTCATGTCATGGCTTCAGATTACTTCAGATTACTTCAACATCAGAACCATCATTATTTTTCAATCATGCATTGTCTTTTTTTTTCAGTCGTGTTATTCTCCAAAGGTTCAAGAAATGCAACAATTTATTTTTTTTTTAGCCTTTTTGATGTCTATATTGGAGCAGATGCATGCTCTCAACAAATTTTTCATCTTTGTCTGGATCATTTTTAACAGAAACTTGTTTGGAAGAAAGAACACTTTTTGAGTTCATACTTGCATGAAATATTTGTCTGAAAGAGTAAATTGTTCATAACCTTAACATCAAGTTTAACATTTTTGTCATTTGTCTTTTCTAAACTACAATTTAGAAATTTAGCTCAGATTAGAAGGCTACATGAAACTATAGTTTGTATGGAACTAATAGGAAGATTTACATACACCACTCTCTTTTCCTTTGTATTTACATATCTATCACCTACACCTTAATTTTTACATACATGCCAAGTGTATTCATACATGCCAAGTGTATTTCATGCCAAGTGTATTTCACTTTGTTTAAAGGTTAAAATGATGGTGTTTTTGATGTGCTGTGAATAATTTGGGTGGTATAAATGTAAAGTTCAAATTTTTGGGTGTTAGATATGTAAGTAAATAGGAATTGAGTGGTATGTATGTAAAAGCCACTTGAAATTATTATATTTGATGTGGTTGTCACATTTTATCAAATAGTTTTTTGTTCTTAGACTTTTATGTTGAATATTTGTCCATTTTCATTGTTAATATAATAGTAGGTCGGCATTCATGCTAGCCTTGTTTGAAGAAATGTTGTTCAGATATGGGTTTCTTTCTTTGTGTAATTTTGTGCAGACTGACTGAGACTGCATGATGTTATTGTAAGAAGTGTAAATATCATGTAGGAGTTCTATATCTTGATTATGAAGCTTGGTTACTTGAAGCTTGGTTTTGGATTTCTATCGGTTCTATTTAACTCTGTTTGCATACATAGCAATGGAAGCATTGAAGTTTAATGTTTCTTGGTTCTATTATACATGGGAACATATTTATGCTTTAAAAACTTCTGCAATAAATATTGGTGCTTGAACAAGCGAATACAATTGAAAGTATTATGCACTACACTATGGTATGGTTATGGAAGCATATGAAATTTATAAGCAATCTTTATGTAGCTTGGATGGACCCATGCTATGTTGTAGCTTGGATGACAACCACTACTATGGTATGACCCATTTGGTGGGGACGAATTTAGGGTCTGTTGGATTTTTATGGTTGGGAAGCTGTAATCAATTTTTATATATAAACCACCTTACATATGCATAAAATGGTGGTATTTCTTATGTTATATGAAAGATCTGGGTGCATACATGTAAAAGATAAAGTTCAGAAGTTGGTATGTATGGCAATGGCTTTTATTTCTCTGACATTTTCGTCATTGGTTTTGTTTCTTTATGGCTTACATTTACCTCCCAGCTTGTAGAGTGCTTTGTTTCCTTTAGATCTTTTCCTGTTCAGGCTGGTTAAGTGTTGGGATTATTACTGGCATGAAAGTTCCATCAAGTGGTTGCTTTGAAGGATACTTCTACTTCTATCAAGTGGTTGCATTTACAGTGGTGTAAAAAAACGAGCATGATAATTAAAGATCTAATGAAGACCAATCCTGTAATTAGCTAAGATACTACTAAACTACGTTAGTGAAGATGGCTTAAAGGCCAACAGAAGAGATGATGTGCTTTTGCCTACCAACTTTCTTGATGCATTTGGTAGCTTGAAACTTCCATGGTCTTTCTTTATAGAATTTTTTATTCGTCATCTCTTATTGTATTGTTTTATGACTAAAGCTATTTTGGGAAAGTTCTCCATTAGGCTACATGTTTTATGTCTGGAGTGTGGAAGACATCTGATTCGTCCTGATTATTTTTTTTATTAAATGTTTGTATTTATAATTTTGACAATTTTATTAGGGTTACATTATATTTTGAGTTTGTGTTACCTTATAATGTTAACAATCTTTAAAATAGCAGAACTACTCTTTTGTGAGGCATGAATTTTGGAGTCAAGTCATCCCACATATTGCTCTTAATTATGCATACTCTTTTGTGAGGCATGAAGTTTTTTTAATACTCAACTATAGTTCCTACAGTTGTCATTAATTTTGTTTTAGCCTATGCATATCAGTTAATGCATGAAGTTTTTTGCAAAAGACAACTATCTTGCAACAATGATCTAGAAATTTGTGATTGTCATATAAGAATAATTTATATTCGAGTGCTGCCATCACACTCAAGTGGTCCCATATGTTAGTCCCCCATGTATTTTTTCAACCTCTGTTCTCTATTGTCCTGTATTCAAAAAAATTTGGCACTTTAGGATGGCTTAAATAATTACAGCAACCATTGTGCCATTTACTTTTTTGATGATGGAATTGAGGAAATCAAGTATGCAAGTCAATGTTGATTTGAAAAAGCTGTTAACTGTTGTAATTAGAATTTTATTTATGATACTCTTAAGGGGAGATTTTGTAGATACATAGGCAAAATGTCATACCTAAAGTCTTCTGAATAGTGAACTTGTTTTAGCTGTTAATGTATATGGATGAAGCTGAATTTTTTGTAAAATGCTGAATTTGCGATTTGTTTTATAGAATCATGAGTATAATAGAGACAGGTGATGTTTATATTAGTGTTTATATTAACAGCTTTAAACATATTTTGTAGTTAATGTGAATATATTACTTTATGCTGGTTAATAGCTTTACCTCTTATATGGTGGATAATGGTGGAGCAGTTTGGATGACCACGCAAATTTGTTGTCGGCAATTGCTGTCTCCACACTTGGGTAAGTGTACTGACCTTATTTTCTCAATTTTTGTACTAATCTATTCTAATTTTAATAACTGCAGGACGATGAGTTCCAGACATTCAAGGAAGTCAGAAAAAGTGATGTGTCGTTGCGGACTACCATCTTTGCTATTCACGTCACGGCAGACACATAACTTCGGGAGGTAGTTTTACAGGTGCCCGTGTTGGGGACAAGGACCGGAAGACTGCAAATTCTTCAGGTGGGTCGACAATGCAACTGTTTCTACGATATCCCAATTGGACACAACTGCTAGGAGTTCGATAGTACCACAACGGGAAACCACCGCATATGGTTCGAGTTCTTCCGTATCCACCGCACCCCATTCTACAGGTTTGCTCGGGGTTTTGAGGTATCAAAAGCGGGCTACATTGGTCATGATGTCTACTCTCTACATTTTAAAGTCAATATTGTCATATTTTTCCTTGTAATTTTAACATGTTATTTTTTTTTTTTTTTTGTCCTATTATAGTCCATATTAGTGTGTGAATATGTAATGACGAGGAGGGAGCCCGGGTGGTGGGGCAAGGCAGGCGGTTGCGTTGAAGGCCGAAGAGGCGTCTAGAAGGAGGTCGATGTGAAAACAACAACAGGAGAGGAGTCCAGTTGGAAGGTAGCAAGGTGGTGGCCTACTGGGGGTAGGCGGCCTGCTGGGAAGAGTTGGACGGCTGCTGGAAAGTCAGGCGGCTTATGGGAAGAGTTGGATGGTGCGTTAGAAGGAGGCCGACGAGAAGAATAGTGACGAAAGAGGAGTCCTATTGGATGGCAGCAAGGTGGCGGTTTGTTGAGTGGTAGACGACCGCTAGGAAGAGTCGAATGGCTGTTGCAAAGAGCTAGATGGTGCTCCGGAAGGATGTCGACGCGCAGGACAACGACGGGAGAGGAGTTCTGCTGGATGACAACAAGGTGGTGGCTTGCTGGGAGGTAGGCGGCTGCTAGGAAGAGCCGGATGGTGCGCTGAAGTAGGTTGATGAGAAGGACAACGATGAGAGAGGAGCCTGCTGGAGGGCAGCAAGGTGGAGTCCTATTGTAGGGTGGAAGAATAAATCTCCTCACGGTCAAGCTACAGCCTGAGCATCACTCAGACCAGTGGAGACGATCACCACCTCGGACGAGGTACAGTCGGAGTACCTCATTGACGTCGAATACAAGCCTTGAAGGGAAATTACCAAAGTTAAAACTTGAATTCCGATGCAAAACAAAGTCTACTTATTCTAAGCACATCATCCTATAGTTATAAAAAAGACTAGACATATTTTAGGTAATGAAAATAAGAGAGGTAAATAAAGTATAACCATATTTTCAGATTTTATGAAAGTATTTAAAATAAGAAAAGTTTTAAAATAAAAAGAGAGAACAAGATCTAACCAGGATTTCAAATTTTAGGAAAGTATTTGAAATAGGAAAGTGCTAGGAAGGAAAATAAGAAAAGAAGGAAAGGAAGGAAAATATGAAAAGAAGGAAAGGAAGGAATAAAGAAAGGAGGAGAAAGGGAAAGGAAGAGAAAAGGAAAGGAGAGAAAAGGAAGGTGAGGAGATGAAGGAGTGGGCGGCAACCCCCTTACTTGAGGACCAGTCAGTCCTCTCTCGAGCTACGCATTAGTCTCCTGGGGTTGGAGGAGGTTCAACCTCACCTGTAAAAGCTTCTGGTCTCTTGTCTTTAATTATGATAGCACTGAAATCCCACTGTCAACTGTACTGCCTTCCAATGCACTTGCAAATGCAACTCCATCTCAGTCTAATCTCCTAAGGCTGAAGTCTCTTACATGGTGGTGGTCATGGTGGTATAGAATCAATTATGACTAAAATCAGTCTCACTACTCTGATCGAAGGAAGTATAATGAGGCGTTTACTGTCCTTTGTGAAGGAGTGCATGTTTATGAATCCATCAGTTGAGTTTTTTAGTCAAATTGCCACGACCTTCCTAGCAGAAGATGGGAGGCATTCATGAGGACCAAATCACACCATATCTAGTTCTGCAGCACTCCCTATTGAAAACTCTATTAAGGATTACCGGTCGATGCTGACCCTGTTTTTCTTCTTCAGCCATGTAGGTGAATATGGCTGAAAATGCCTCTGAGTCGTGAGTCCCAATTTTTTACCATCTGGATGACACATTCTTAATGTTACCCCCATTAATGATAAGACTGCATATCTTTTCGTTCACTGTACAACGGGGGCGGAAAATGTTGTAGCGAAGCCACTGCGTCATCTCTTCGTCCTGCAGAATTCATCAAACTGCAAGTTCTCCCTAATTTGGTGGAAGTTGATGCTCCTCGCCCTGTTCCTTGACACACCTAAAAATGTGTTACTTTTTTATATACATTTTATGCTTATTTTCAAAAGAGAATACACTTTAATGGAAGATATTTTGCATGTTTTTGGCTTCAAATTCAAGAAATAGAGTTTTGGAGAAAATGAAACAAAAATAATGCAATTTAGAGTCAAATCGAGTAAGGAAGAAAATTCTGATCTGATGCATTTTGATGTCTTTCTGTGCTTAATCTTCTTTACATTTATCACAAGTTTTTGAATAAAATTGCACTTTAAAGAAAAGTTACTTTCATGTTTATCTTGTGGAAATAACTCTTGCAGCGGATTGGAGCTTAAATGATGTGAAATGGAGCAAAATGGAGCGAAACTGGTGTGTTGCCAACAAGGTAGCACCTAAGCGCTAGTTTTGCCTAGGAAACGGTGTGGACGAATCTAGACGCCCCAATGAGTTTATAAGGCACCTTTTGGGCCTTGGGAAGACAATTTATTGCATTTCAAACTCTTGGAAGCTCCCTGAACGTCCAAAGATTGTAGATAGGAGTAGGAGATGTAGATTTCTACATTTTCTGGAGAGATTGGTGAGGGATTTTGAGAGATATGTGTAAGGAATTGTACAACCATTTCATGAATCGGCAGGAGACTTTGTTGGAGAGATTTTCATCCTTCTTCCAAAAGAAAAAAAAACTAAGCATTGTGTTCTTCATTATTTTATAATTGTTATAAACATTTTCTAGTAGATTTGCTTTCATTTAATGAAGTTTTATGTTTGTTTTATCCACGCTTCGTGAGTAATTTTCTTTACTCTTTTCTTTTGATATGAAGTAGTGGCAAGAGTAGGAAAATTTATTTTAAGATGAAATAATTTTTATTTCTATGTGATGAGTAATATACCATTTGTTTCATTGACATAACTTAAGTGAAAATATATTATGTTAAAATCTATTGTAGGTAAAACTAAGACTCCGGAGAGCAGTGATCTTGTAACTTTAGTGCACTCATATTGTTCGGTTGACTATGATGAAGTAGTTTAGGCAGCAATGCAACTTTTTTAAGAAAATATAATTCATGATCGGTTTCTATTAAGAGCTTCTAGGTGGCAGCTAGTTGTGTAAAACTAATAAAACACTAAGTGTACCTATAAACTCAAAAGAGGGTAGGTAGACATATGTTCCTTGTTAGCATATAATTTATTACATAATGTTATCTTTCTTTTATTGCATATGTCATCATCTTCATTTATTTATTTTTTTGCAATGAAAAATATGCATGTTTAGGAATTTAGATTTGCTCAGAAATTCTCTTATTTTATTAATGTGTTGGTATTTTCACCAATTGTTAATTTATTTTACAAACTAGTTATTTATAATGTTAAAATCTGTTACAAAACATAATGACCCGGGAGGGTTATAATTTTACCCCAACTTGTGAATACCACACTAACCCTTAAGATGAAGGGGAGCCAAGTTCAGAGGGGAGTACAAATGGATAGAGAGATAAGTTTTGCTGGGTGTAGAATTTGTGTTTCTAGGGCGACAAGCTAGATTCTTAACCAATTTAGTCTAGAGTTTCAGAATTAAGGCTAGATGTTAGCCCTACAGAGAAGGCGCAGTGAGTAATCTAGAGGTAAGACTAGAATTTATCCAACATAACCAAGGATTTAAGGAACAAACTTTAGATTATCATATATTCTTTATGCACTCGGGAGAGGATAAAGAATATGTATGCTCCTATTTGTCACTAGCCACATTAAATTTTAAGCATTTCATTCTTACGCATTATATAGGCTGTCGCATGTGAAAGATAGTTTGTAACATCTCAAAATTCTCCAAACCAATTTCTCTAGTTAGGATTATTTTTAGATATAGATTTGTATGTAGGAGTAGTTGGTAGAAATACCCTTAATCGTCATTCCAAAATAAGACCTGACAGTAGTATACTAGAATTAGCCTAAGAGATTTTTACTTTCTTTCTCTGTGGGATCGATACTCTGGTCTTAAGAGAAAACCCTATAATACTTGAAACGATACGTGCACTTGTGTAGTTCCCCTTGTGTGTTATCTATAAATTAAATTCTTAACTCTATAACATATTTGTTTTGCATACTAGCCGCCATAATTAAGCAGGGTCAAGTATTTTGCCATGAAATTAAATACCTGCGTAATTGCAGGTTGAATCAAGTATTTGGTGTCGTACTTGGAGTTTGGAATTGAAGTAATTGCACATATATGTTCATGCACATTCTAGCATTCATCAAGTTTTGGGAGCCGTTGTCAGGGAAGCAACGATAAGAACTTTAGGAGAATTTTTAGTTGAACCTACAAGACTAAGATTTGGAAATTGTAGTATTATTATCTAATGTGTATAATTACCGTCTTTATTTAAAAAAGACCCAAAATACTAAAATATTTCGAGTGTTTGAAGTACTGAATATCTGTCATATTAGTTAAATCTTTAGATTTGAATGCGCTGTCCAGGAGCTGCTGACCTTGAACTGTATGACTCAAAACTAGGGAGAACTTTTAAGAGGAAATTAGAAATCCATAAGGAGAAAAGTGGTGAGCAAGTGACCTTAAGATTCGTCGGGCTGACAACGTTGAACCAGGTGTTTCATGGGAGGCAACCCATGGGTTATCTATGTTAGTATGTTTGTGAGTTATAATTGTTTGTGGTGTACTGTGTTTGTTTTAATGTGGATTAATCAGTTTGATTGATGTTGGTGGATGTTTGGATTGTTAGTAGATTAATTAGATCTTTGTGTGTCATGTGGATTAATTAGTTTGATTGATATTGGTGGATGTTTGGATTATTAGTGTATTGATTTGATCTTTGTGTATCATGAGGGAGGTGATTCCTCAAATTTTTATTATGGCTAGACTTGTATATGTTCTCTTGTAGTAGTTAGATTGACGAGTCCACTACGACTCGGGTCTTAACCGAACTTGAGTTTTATAGGAGACATCTTGAGTTTGGGCAGTGACAGTTCCATCTCAATTCTGTTACTTTATTTGAACTTGTTTTCTTCAATATGATTTAATAAAATAATTGAAGAATAACTTGAGGATGATATTACACTATCTTTATAACTGTTAGAGGTGCATACTTAAAGGGATAAGGTGACGCTTAAGGGTGGTGCTCGCGAGCCAATATATCAGGGATACTCGTATCCATAGGGTCAGGTCTCATAAAAGCATTTAAAATACTCAATTTATCAATGTAGTGATTTCATTAGAAATTGGAAATATGATAGTGAGTTGCGATGAGTTAAAGAAAAAATTGACCTCATTTATCATGTGTTTGTGTTTATTTTGCAACAATATAGAGGACTTGAAAAACACTTATGATACCTGTTGTGCTAGTAAACTTTTCTTTAGCTCAATTTCATTTTGGCATGATTAGCTTAGATTTACTTTCTGTTGCAAATTGTTCTGTCCTGATGAATACGTGTGGATGTTTCTGATAGACATTTGTGGCAGATAGATATTCTGAGTTATTTTTCTCTCTGCTTATATTTTCTGTAGTTAATGTTATATATGTTAAAAATCAAGTTTGGTGGAAGAAAGAAATGTAAATTTCAAAGTTAGCATACATCATTTTGGTTTAATTTTATTGCAAGCATGTTTTAGGCTAGATTTACTCTCCTGCAGTCATTCTATCATAAATATGCATGTATATGAATTTGATAGGATGTTGCAGTAGCTGGTAGATTCAACTTTTACATTTTCTTTCTACTACATTTTATAGAATTGATTGTAAAATATTTAAACATTCAAGTTTGGGATTGGGGGAGAAAAATAAAATTCAAAGTTAAACTTTGCTTGTCATAAAAGATACTACAAATAAATTTTATTTGAAAAATGATTTTTGTTATGTGGAGTTATCTTAAGAGGAGTTATCTTAAGATTACTAGTTATCTTAAGATTACTAAAATTTTAATTATTAAAATACAATAGGAAAACTTGGTAAGGTCTTGAGTAAAAATGATGAAACTAAAGTTGAGACGTTTAATAGAAAATAACAGGGAAATGATTTTACTATTTATATTAGGAAAAATTGAATTTTGAAAAATTAAGGATTGTTAGAATAATACTTTTTGAAGAATTTAAACTTTATTAAAAAAAATTTTCAAATACTAAATTTTAAGTTAAGAATAGAAAATAAGTTTTTAACTTTAGAAAAGAAATAGTAAAATTCAAAACCATTAAAGACCTATCCAAATATATTAATCATCACATCAAAGATTAACGATTAAAAATATCTTGAAAGAAAAGAAAAAAGAAAACAAAAAAAAAAGTAAAAAAGAAAATATGTGGGGAGAAGCTTGAGGATTACGACCTAATTGAAAATTGATTTCACATGAAACTTTCCAAGGAAGAAAACTTAGGAACAATCCTACGCCTAATTTCAGAAAGTATCAGTAAAATTATTTTTTGTAGAAGTCATAGATTCTGAAATTAATATTTATCTAAGAATTTAAAGTTTGGAAAATTTTCAATTATCTCTGAATTAAATAAAAAATCAGAATTCCCTAGTATAATACTAAATATTCTGATATCTTAGATATCATCTAATTTATTGGAAATTCTTCTAAGTTGAATTATAACATTTCTAGAAAAAAATTTTAGAACATCTTAAAAAAACCCACTAACACAAATCAACATATTTTTCAAAAGTTTTAGTGTTACTTGAGGACAAGTAATGTTTATGTTTAGAGAAATTGACATGCCTAAAAATGTGTTACTTTTTATATCTATTTTACGCTCATTTTTAATGTTATTTCACTTTAATGAAAACTATTTTGCATGTTTTTGACTTCAGGTACAAGAAATAAAATTTTGGAAGATATGGAGAAAAATGATGCAATTTAGAGTCAAACTGAACAAAAAAGAAAATTCTGATTTGACACATTTTTATATGTATTTTTATGTTTAATCTCATTTATATTTATCACATATTTTTGAATGAAATTGCACTCTAAAGAAAATTTAATTTCTTGTTCATATTGTAGGTATTACACTTAGAGTCGATTGGAGATGAAACGGGGCAAAACACAGCGAAACGGGGGTGTTGCCAGCAGGGTATTGCCTAGGCGTCAGTCTCGCCCAGAAAACGACTCGAATCTAGTTGCCTCAAGAAGTTTATAAGGCACCTTTTGGGACTTGGGAAAGCACCTTTTGGCATTTCAAGCTCTTGGAAATTCCAAGAACGTCCAGAGGTTTGTAGATAGGAGTAAGAGATGTATATTTCTATCTTTTCTGGAGAGATTAGTGAGGAATTTTGAGAGAAATGTGTAAAAAATTGTACTACCAATGAGTGGATCGACAATAGACTTTGTTGGAAGGATTTTCATCTTTCTTTAGAAGAAAATAAACTAAGCATTGTGTTCTTCATAATTTTATAATTGTTGTAAATACTTTCTAGTGGATTTGTTTTTATTTAGTGAAGTTTTCTGTTTTATTTTATCTACGCTTCGTGAGTAGTTTTCTTTACATTTTTCTTTTGATATGAAGTAGTCATAAGAATAGAAAAATTTGTTTTAAGATAGAATAATTTTTATTTCTATGTGATGAGCAATATCTCATTTGCTAAATTGACATAACTTAAGTGACATAACTTGACATAACTTAAGTGACAATATGTTATGTTAAAATCTGTTGTAAGTGAAACTAAGACTCGAGAGAGTCGTGATCTTACAATTTGAGTGCACATATATTTTCCAATTTGGTCTAGAGTTTTGGACTTAAGGCTAGATGTTAGTCCTACAGAGAGGGCATAGTAGGTAATCTAGAGGTGAAAGACTAGAATCTATCCAACATAACCAAGGATTTAAGGAACAAACTTTAGATTAGCCTACTTTTTATGCACTCGGGAGAGAATAAATAATAAGTATGCTCCTATTCGTCACCGGCCACATTAAATTTTAGGTATTTCATTCTTACGCATTATCTAGGTCGTTGCATGTGAAAGGTAGTTTGTAACATCTCAAAATTCTCTAAACTAATTTCTCTAGTTAGGATTATTATTGGATATAGGTTTGTAGGAGTAGTTGGTAAAAAACAACCTTAAACGTCATCCCAAACTAAGATCTGACAGTAGCAAACTAGAATTAGCCTAAGAGATTCTTACTTTACTTTTCTGTGGGATCGATACTCTGGTCTTAAGAGAAAATCCTATAATACTTGAAATGATACGTGCACTTGCGTAGTACCGGTTGTGTGCGATCTATAAATTAAATATTAAACTCTATAACATATTTGTTTTGCATACTAACTGACATAATTAAACAGGGTCAAGTTTTTTGTCATGAAATTAAATATCTGCATAATTACAGGTCGGATCAAGTATTTAGTGTCGTCTTTGGAGTTTGAAATTGAAGTAACTGCACATATATGTTCATGCACATTATAGGAGGCATCAAGTTTTTTGGAGTCGTTGTCGGGAAAACAACGGTAAGAATTTTAGGAAAATTTTTAGTTGAACCTACAAGACTTAGATTTGGAAATTGTAATATTGTTATCTAAGGGGTTTAATTATTGTGTGCTTATTTAAAAAAACCCAAAATACAAAAAATATTAAAAGTGTTTGAAGTACTGAATATCTGTCCTATTAGTTAAATCTTTAGATTTGAATGCGTAGTCCAGGAGCTGTAGACCTTAATTCGTATGACTCAAAAGTAGGGAGAACTTTTAGGAGGAAATTAGAAATCCATAAGGAGAAAAGTGGTGAGCAAGTGAAATATGTATAACCTTAATATTCGTCGGGCTGACGACGTTAAACCAAATGCATCATGGGAGACAACCCATAGGTTATCTGTGTTAGTATATTTGTGAGTTATAATTGTTTGTGGTGTATTGTTTTTGTTTTAGTGTTAATTGATTAGTTTGATTAATGTTGGTGGATGTTTGGATTGTTAGTGGATTAATTTGATCTTTGTGTGTCATTGTGGATTAATTAGTTCGATTGATGTTGGTAGATGTTTGGATTGTTACTGTATTGATTTGATCTTTGTGTATCATGAGAGAGGTGATTCTTTAACTTTTTATTATGGCTAGACTTGTATATATATATATATATTCTGCTGTTGTAGTTAGACTGACGAGTCCACTACGACTCGGGTCTCAACCGAACTTGAGTTTTACAGGAGACATCTTGAGTTTGGGCAGTGACAGTTCCATCTCAATTCTGTTACTTCCATTATCTGATCTTGTTTTCTTCAATATGGCTTAATAAAACAGTTGAAGAATAACTTGAGAATGATATTACACTATCCTTATAAATGTTAGAGGTGCATACTTGAAGGGATAAGGTGATGCTTAATGGTGGTGCTCGTGAGCCAATATATCAGGGATACTCATATTCATAGGGTTAGGCCTCATAAAAGCATTTAAAACTACCCAATTTATCAGTGTAGTGGTTTCATTAGAAATTGAAAGTATGATAGTGAGTTGCAATAAGTTAAAGAAATAATTGATCTCATTTATCAAATGTGTTTTTGTTTGTGTTACAACAATATAGAGAACTTGAAAAACACTTAAATATATATATTTTAAGTTGATACCTGTTGTGCTGGTAGACTTTTCTTTAGCTCAATTTCATTTTGACATGTTTAGTTTAGATTTATTTTCTATTGCAAATTGTTCTGTCCTGATGAATATGTGTAGATGTTTTTTATAGACATTTGTGGTAGATAGAAATTCCGAGCTATTTTTTTTCCTACTTATATTTTCTGTACTGAATGTTATACATGTTACAAATCAAGTTTGGGGGGAGAAAGAAAAATAAACTTCATAGTTAGTATTCATCCTTTTGGTTTAATATTATTGTTAAACATGTTTTAGGCTAGGCTTACTTTCTCCTGCAGTCATATTATCTTGAATATGCAGGTATATGAATTTGATAAGATATTGTAGTAGCTGGTAGATTCAGTTTTTACTTTTTCTTTCTACTACATTTTATAGAATTGATTGTAAAATATTTAAAAATTCAAGTTTGTGGTTGGGGGAGAAAAATAAAAATCAAAGTTAAACTTTACTTGTCCTAAAAGATACTACAAATAAATTTTATTTAAAAAATGATTTTTGTTATGTGGAGTTATCTTAAGATTACAAAAATTTTAATTATTAAAATACAATAGGAAAACTTGGTAAGGTCTTGAGTTAAAAGGATAAAACTAAAGTTGAGGCGTTTAATAGAAAATAATATGGAAATGATTTTACTATTTATAGTAGGAAAAATTGAATTTTTGAAAAATTAAGGATTGTTAGAATAATACTTTTTGAAAAATTTAAACTTTATTAAAAAAAATTTCAAATACTACATTTTAAGTTAAGGATAGAAAATAAGTTTTCAGCTTTAGAGAAGGAATAGTGAAATTCAAAATCATTAAAAACCTATCTAGATATATTAATCCTCACATAAAAGATTAAAAATTAAAAATATCTTGAAAGAAAAGAAAAGAAAACAAAAAAAAAAACAAAAAGAAAAGTAAAAAGAAAATATATGGGGAGAAGCTTGATGACTAGGACCTAATTAAAAATTAATTTCACATGAATCTTTCTAAGGAAAGAAACTTAGGATCAATCCTACGCTTAATTTCAGAAAGTATTAGTAAAATTATTTGTTTTAGAAGTCATAAATTCTGAAATTAATATTTATCTAAGAATCTAAAAATTGGAAAATTTTCAATTATCTCTGAATTAAATAGAAAATCAGGATTCCTAAGCATAATACTAAATATTCTGATACCTTAGTTATCATCTAATTTATCGGAAATTCTTCTAAGTTGGATTATAACATTTCTAGAACAAAATTTTAGAACATCTTAAAGAAACACACTAACACAAATCAACATATTTTTCAAAAGTTTTAGTGTTACTTGAGGACAAGTGATGTTTATGTTTAGATGAACTGACATGCTTAAAAATGTGTTACTTTTTATATATATTTTACGCTCATTTTTAATGATATTGCACTTTAATGAAAGATATTTTGCAATTGCACTTTAATGAAAGAACTTTAATGAAAGATATTTTGCATGTTTTTGGCTTCAGGTACAATAAATGAAGTTTTAGAATATATAGAACAAAAATGATGCAATTTGAAGTCAAATTGAACAAAGAATAAAATTTTGATCTGACACATTTTGATGTCTTTTCTATGTTTAATCTCATTTACATTTATCATATATTTTTGAATTAAATTACACTTTAAAGAAAGTTTATTTTCATGTCCATCTTGTAGGTATAATACATAGAGTCGATTGGAGATGAAACGGGGAGAAACACAGCAAAACGAGAGTGTTACCAGCAAGGTATCGCCTAGGTGTCTATCTCGCCTAAAAAACGACGCAAATCTAGACGCCTTAAGAAGTTTACAAGGCACCTTTTGGGACTTGGGAATGCACCTTTTGACATTTCAAACTCTTGGAAACTCCAAGAACGTCTAGAGGTCGTAGATAGAATTTTGAGAGATGTGTAAGGAATTGTACTACCATTGAGTGGATCAACATGAGACTTTTCGGAAGAATTTTCATCTTTCTTTTAGAGGGAAAAAATTAAGCATTGTGTTCTTCATTATTTTATAATTGTTGTATATACTTTCTAGTGAATTTGTTTTGATTTAATGAAATTTTCTGTTTTATTTTATCTATGTTTCGTGAGTAGTGTTCATTACTTTTTTCTTTTGATATGAAGTAGTGACATGAATAAAAAATTTTGTTTTAAGATAGAATAATTTTTATTTCTATGTGATGAGTAATATCTCCTTTACTTCATTGACATGACTTAAGTGACAATATGTTTTGTTTAAATCTGTTGTAAGTGAAACTAAGACTTGGAAGAGTCGTGATCTTGCAACTTGAGTGCACTTACATTGTCCAATTTGGTATAGAGTTTTGGACTTAAGGCTAGGTGTTAGTCCTACAGAGAGGGCACAGTGGATAATCTAGAGGTGAGATGCTAGAATCAATCCAGCATAACCAAGGATTTAAGGAACAAATTTTAGATTAGCCCATGTTCTTTATGCACTCAGGAGACAATAAAGAATATGTATACTCCTATTCGTCACTGGCTACAGTAAATTCTAAGCATTTCATTCTTACGCATTATCTAGGTCGTCGCATGTGAAAGGTAGTTTGTAACATCTCAAAATCCTCCAAACTAATTTCTCTAGTTAGGATTATTTTTAGATATAAGTTTGTATTTAGGAGTAGTTGATAGAAAACACCCTTAATCGTCATTTCAAACTAAGACCAAACAGTAGCATACAAGAATTAGCCTAAAGGATTCTTACCTTGCTTCTCTGTGGGATCAGTACTCTGATTTTAAAAGAAAACTCTATACTACTTGAAACGATACATGCACTTGCATACTACCCCTGGTGTGTGATCTATAAATTAAATTCTAAACTCTACAACATATTTGTTTTGCATACTAGCCGCAATAATTAAACTGGATCAAGTTTTTTGCATAGAATTAAATATCTGCGTAATTGCTGATCGGATCAAGTATTTGGTGTCATCTTTGGAGTTTGAAATTGAAGTAATTCTACATATATGTTCGCGCACATTCTAGGGGGCATCATTCCTCAGCTTCCTGCTTCTCGCTAACCTCTTCCACAACACCCTGTTAGGTAAAAGTTACAACTTTGTTCGTCAAGCAGCTGGAGGCTATGTGCCCAAATCCTCGACATCTGAAACATTTTCTGGCTGGCACAGTAGTTGGCTTCTTCTCATTGGGGTAGCTTTCTCTGTATCTGAACCAATTTTCTCAATTTTCTGTGGCGTGCTCCTACTAGTGTCTTCAACTATGGGCGATTGCTTGACTGGTGGTAGTTGTTGGCTTTTCTTCTACTGTTTTTCCACTTTCAATGTTAGTGTCTGGACATGCCCCACCATCCTGTATGGCTGTAGCTGCACCACATTGCTAATATTATGCTTCAAGCCCCCAAGAAATCTGGCTACTGTATTCTCTACTGGCTCTATCAGGCCACACTTTAGTTGTAAGTGGTCGAACTAAACTGTGGACTCCTGTATTGAAAGGTCTCTCTGTTGCAGATTGTGGAGTTTTAACATGTCATGTCGGCAATGGGGGGAAGATATTTCTTCTGCATGGTTTTCTTCTTCTTCTTCCATGTGGCAATCTTTTCATTTCCTTCTTGCCTCCTCTATCATTGTACGTTCTCCCACCATAGAGAGCCACCATTTTTTCAATTTGATAGCAGCTAATCTGACTCGCCTTTCTTGGGGCACATCTTCATATTCAAAGATCCTCTCAACTGCCTGTAGCCATTTAATAAATTCATCCGGATCCATGCTCCCCTCAAACTCGGGCAAATCTACCTAGATCTCATGGTCTTGGTGCCCTCCAAATGACATCTTTTCCCGGAAAGTTTTTCTATGGAAGGGACCCAAGCATCCTTAGGCCTCCTTTGATATTGGAGTACAAGCCGTGACCTATTTATTACATCACTGAAATTATCACTATGGAAGGGATTTTGATCCTCTTCTCTCTCCCTCCTTCGAATCTCCAAGTCTCGGTCAAATATAGCTTCTTCTTATGTCATCTCTTAAATTTCTGTAATTCTTTGTTGGAGGCGACAAAGTTCTCGCCGTAAATCTTCCCGGATAGGCTCAGACATATTTCTCCTCGACAAAATGTTTGACGATTTGGGATTTGTGGAAGAAAAGAAAAGAAGGAAAAAAGAAAAAAGAAAAAAAAATAAACAAAAGAAAAAAGAAAAAAAATAAAAAAAAGAAAAAAAAATAATTTTGGGGTGGTGGATTGGGCAGGGGCGGATGCTAGAAACTCTAGGATGAAATTAGGGTTGGACCAGCTCTGATACAAAATGATACTGGAGTTAACCCAAACTACGAAGCAATATGACAAATATTATTACCGAGTAAAAATGTTTATACAACGCAGACTCAAAAATAAAGGAAAACAACCCCACAAAGCAAAAGTACAAAAATGACACAACAATGAAGACACAAAAAACTTGATGAGGAGGGAGTTCGAGTGGTGGTGCAAGGCAGGCAGGTGCGGTGAAGGACGAAGAGATGTCTAAAGGGAGGTCGATGCGAAGACCAACAATGGAAAAAGAGTCCTGCTAGAAGGTAGCAAGGTGGCAACCTGCTGAGTGGTATGCGGCTACTGGGAAGAGCTGGACGACTGCTGAAAAAAGCCAAATGGCTACTGGGAAGAGTTGGATGGTGCGTTGAAAGGAGGTCTACGGGAAGCACAGTGACGAGACAAGAGTCCTGTTGGATGGCAGCAAGGTGGCGACTTGCTAGGTGGTGGGCGACTGTTGGGAAGAGCTTGATGGCTACTGAAAAGAGTCAGATGGCTGCTGAGAAGAGTTGGATGGTGCGCTGGAAGGATGTTGACGTGAAGGACAATCTGGAGAGTCCTGTTGAATGACAGTAAAGTGGTGGACTGTTGGGTGGTAGGCGGCTGCTTAAAAGAACCAGATGGTGAGCTGGAAGGAGGTTGATGCGAAGGACAGCGACGGGAGATGAATCCTATTGAAGGGCAACAAGGTAGAGGTCTTCTGTTGGGCTGGAAAGCAGAGCGATAGCAATATGAAGGGTGGAAGAATAGATCAATATCTCATCAAGGTTGAGCTACAGTCGGACACCACCAGAACCCGTGGAGACGATCACCACTTTGAGCGAGGGACAATCGGGGCACTTCCTCGACGTCGAATACAACCCTTGACAGGAAAATGCCAAGTTTAAAACGTAAATTCAGATACAGAACAAAGGCCCCTAATTCTAAGCACATTATCCACTATTTATAAAAGAGATTGGACTTATTTTAGGTAATGAAAAAATGAAAGAAGAATAAATATAATAAGGTTTTTAGATTTTAGGGAATGACTTAAAATAAAAAAAGTTTTAAGATAATAAGAGAATAAGATCTAATCAAGATTTCAAATTTTAGGAAAGGATTTATAATAGGAAAGTGTTGGGAAGGAAAATAAGGAAAAATGGAAAGGAAGGAAAAAGGAAAGGAGGGAAAAAAGAAATGAAGGAAGAAGGAAGGAAAAAGGAAAAAGGAGGAAGGAAAAAGGAAAGGAGGGAAAAAAGAAATGAAGGAAGAAAAAGGAGGGGGCGACAACCCCCCTTCCTTGAGGATCGGTCGGTCCTTTCCTAAGCCACGTGTCAATTTCAAAATTCAAATGAAATTCAAAATACAAAAGAGTTATTCTATAAAATTTAAAGTGACAATTAGTTTGTAAATACTTTGAAATATTTACAACTGACCAAAAATAAAAAACTAACATATAGTACTTATTAGTTTGCATTCCTTGGTGTTTGTACACATAAAACTAGTTTTCTCTGTAAAACGTTAGAAAGTGAAAGTTTTGAGTTAAACTACTCAGTTGTTAACATTTTACAGGAAAATTAGCTTTAGGCTAGAGGGATCCTAGAGAGTAAGTGTACAGATGTCGAGGACTACTGGCTGACAGGTAATGTTAGTTTATATTTTCTGTCAGGTATAAATATTTGAAAATTGATATGAACAAGTTGTAACTTTAAATTTTATAGATAAAATGACTCTTTTATGTTTTGAATTTCATTTTAATTATGAAATAAACTGTTAGAAATTTTTTAAAAAATTAATTTTAATATGATATAAAGTTTTGATATTTCAAGGCAATTTGTATCGATCCGAAGTGTACTGATGAGAATAATAGAGAGGCAAAAGCTGCTGATCAGTAAAATCTGATGTCTCCAACATTTAGGGTCTGCTTGGCGCAGCTGTAGATTCTCAGCTTTTCAGCTGCAGCTGCGCTGCCCCAGGAAGCAGCTGTAGGGAAGCAGCTGTGGGGAAGTTGACTGTCTGTTTGGTGCAGCTGCGTGAAAAATATTGTGAGCCAGCTGTTTTATGTAAAAATGACCAGACTGCCCCTGTTTGTTAAAACTGTTTAAAATTTTTGATTTATTTGTATAAATATGGGTTTAATATACATGAAGTTTATAAAAATATTATTTCTTACTTAATTAAATGAAATAAATTGTTTTCAACATTCATTTTTATACATTTTTTTCAAAAAATATTTTATAATTTTAAACACAAATAGGTTTAAAATTTATCTTTATCTATATATCAATGTATATGAATATTAATTCATCTATACATATAAAAATTTACAAACATATTTTAGAAGCATTAATTGTAAAATACATAAAAACACCTTAAGCCATGAGAAGTCGTTCTTTCTTACATAAAGACGTAGGAACTCATACAGTTTCGTACATCCAAAATAGCCCAGAGTACACAAATGCAACTCAACCACTAGCTAGGAGAAGCAGAATGAAAAAAAAATGTAAAACTACGACCACGACGAGTAGCATAATGGTAATGTTATTTCTAACAATTACACGTTGTAGCTCCCGTGTCTGCCCCTCGTCGTCTGGAACGCGCAAATCACTAGCACCG
>NW_018164846.1:506331-548735 GCF_001263595.1 Phalaenopsis equestris
TCTACAGCAAAGTAGAAAAGATCACGATCCCCTGTAAATTCTGGATCTTCCTCAAGAAGTCCAATGACCTCATGAACCGAGGTTTTTTGAACTCTGTGAGGGGCATCATTAGATGAGTCAACTAGGTATGAGAGCTGCTCCCTCATAGATGCAGATCCACTCTTTCTCTTACGATTGTTCCGGGGGCGCTTCGCATGGTTGGTGGATTGAATTTCAGGTGGCTCAACACTGCGGAATTCTGCAGAATCATTTAACAATTTCACGGCCACATTCTCGGTGGTTGTTTCGAAAACTATTTGGCTAGGGGCAGCTGAATATTTCCCTGTAGCTACCACCCCACCAAACATTATCTGTAACTTGCCCTCCAATTCTGGTTCAATCCCTGCCAATCTGAACTTCTTTGCCACAGGAACAATCTGCAAAAGAGAATGAATGGTTATTAAAAATAAAAAATAGAACTTATTAAAATTAAAAAGAATGACTCAATAAAATCTTACCGCAAGTCGTTCTTGCCACCAATCCTCGGACGCCTCAATTGTTCTATTTACTGGATCCCATCCTAATCCAGTTGAGTCACGCTTCAAATCATTCCACAGTTTCCAATCTTTCTTAAGCTGGTCTCATTTATTCTTCAATGCCTATTTCCCGTATTAATTTCACATATGCATAGGTCATAGAATATTAATTTGGTGTCCTTCTCCCAAAGTGCAGGAGTGGCAACTTTTTTGTTTTTATTAGCCATGCTAATAATATCACAAAAGCAAAATAACCCACAAGATGAATTAATATAATGGATTTAAACATTACTAAATAAATGAAAGCATACATATAAACGAGTTGCAAGCAATAACCCAAACCAGAGATGTAAAGATAAGGGAACGCAAGAATTTACGTGGTTCGGTCAACTGACCTACGTCCACGGGAAACGAATGCAATATTTTATTGAAATAGTAGCTGAAATTTTGAAACATATCAACAAGGACTCATTTGCTGTACACATAAGCACAACTTACATCATATAAATAATATATAAAAGGCAAGTTCTCATTAGTTCTCTTCCTTAGTGCAGCCACAATCTTCTCACATTCAACTACAATAACAATCAACAACCGAAAAAGAACAGAAATCCGGAGCATAGGAGTATTTCTTGCGGTGGAAGGCATGCATTGCAAGCAAGAAATACAAAATTAGTAGACAAAATAACAGTGTACAGAGATTTGTGCAAGTTGCATCGCATGGTTTCCAATATTGCAACAGTTCACAATATATCTAACACCTGATAATGGCAAGTTAGATTTGTATCGCATGGTTTCCAATATTGCAAGCAAAGCCCATCCATCGAGGCTTCTACTAAAAAGTTGAGAGAGTTCTTGAGGATGATCAAATATTGATTAATGAAGCATAAATATTCTATGAATGTCACATAAAGGCTTCTACTAAAAAGTTGCACACCCATCCAGAGTTCTCAAACACACTGAACAGTAAATGCATTAATGAGAACGTTGAACATTACAATTATATGCCATCCCCAAGAAAGTGAGAACGTTGAACATTACAATTATATGACATGCGGAAGATGTTTTGAAATGAGAACGTAGAGCTTTTTTCTTTTAAAATACTTTCATACTAACAATATATGCCATCCACAAGAAAGAAATTGATGTCTACTCATAACCTCTAATAGATGAGCTTCAAATATTATTGGAAACAATTGTGTTTATTATGATATTGGAAACAAGCATCTAATAACTGGAATATTACAACATCTACAAAATCGTGATAAATTTATTGCATAAGCATAAAAAATGTCATTCCCCTTATAGTGGCTAGTCATCACATTGTGAAATAAGTGGCTTGGAAAATTTGCTTGCACCCGTTATCGAATTGTCATTCTTCTTGGGAGAAAACATATCAATTAAAGTGCAATAGCTCAAGTTTTATCTAATAAATCCCTTCTTGAGTGAGTCATCAACCTTTCTTTTAAAATACAAAGTAAATAATGATATTTTCAATAGCAATTTGTTATTACACAATTTCCTGTGTGCTTCAACAGATTATTAACCAACAAGCTCGAAAAAACAGTAAGCACTAGAATGCTGAAAAAAATACCACATTAGAAAGAGCAGCTCACTCTCCAAAAATGCAGATGCACTCTCCAAAAATTTCAAAGCAAATCCAGACACCCAAACCGAAAGAGGGGATTTCTAAAATTTAATTATGCTCACTCTCAAACTAAAGATTGGGGAAGAGGAAAATAATAGATGGAATCAAAAACACCACTTCCTAATCACAAGTCCCCCTCCTAAGCCAACTCAACATCAATTGGAGGATAAGAATAAGGTATCATGACATTAACAAGCCAACTCCACATCAATTCGACAGCTCATATGCATCTGATGTGCAAAATATTAATAAGGAGTGATCTATGAACTTCACACTAATAAATTTCGGTCATAATAAGCTGTCGAAGATCAACTAAAGAGAAAAAATCATTGCAACATGCAGTATCCACGTTAACCTGCCCCCAAATTGCAAACAAATGTGTCTCAGAGCAAAGCATCAATGATGAATCAACCACTAACTAATGTACAGATCCATCGAGAAGGGAAATAAAATGCATGAACAACAACCACTACACATGAATCAACCACCACAATCACAACCTTCTTCCATTCTTGAGCCATCATCCACCAAACAAGAATGGCTCAAACGAGAAGGGAAAGCAAAGGCAAAACCCTAGTCAAGCAACCGGTAAAGAACTAAAGAGGTGTCATGCACTAAACAAAAAATCGTCAAAATAGGAAGGATAAGAGAAGAGAAAACATCACATTCAAAAAAACTCATAAGCTCTCTCATATCTGCGATTAGAAGAAGAAAACTGCTCGTTATACCTCAGATCTGTCGATCGGGGGGCTACGAAGCAAGACGACGAAGGAGAGCCGCGAGGGAAGGGAAGTTGTTAGGGCTGAAGAGAAACGAAAGGGATAAGCGGGACAATAGTTCAGAGGAAAGCGGGGCCGCGGGGTTAATATCGCGGCCCGCTTTCTCTCCGCTTTGCGAAAGTTTTGCCGCAAAGCTTTGAACCAAACGGTGGACTGCGGGACGAAGCAGCTGTCGCACACAGCGCCGCGCAGCAGAAGTCGAACCAAACGAAGCCTTACTAACCCTTCATCCAGTGGTGCTAGTGACCCTATGGAAGCATTTACTCAGATGATGGCCGCAATAACACGACTTATTCAGAGTTATCAGACCCAAGCCAGTGCTAATAGAATATCATAGATGGATAAATATTTGACGTTGTTCTAGGACATGAGACGAACACTATTTTCAAGAGCAGAATCAGTTGAGGCTGAGAACAGGTTGTTGCATATCAACAAAATCATTAACGTTTTGTCTTGCCCTCCGGAGAGAAGCGTTACATTAACCACTTTTGCTTTCGAGGGGGAAGCAAAGAGGTGGCGATAAGGATATCTACAAGAGAAGCTTGGAGGATGATCCAACAATCAGATTTAATAAGAAGATTTTGTGAGTACTTTTTGTGACTGTTTTGTTCCTTTTTCAACCAGAAGACGGATATAGAACTGATTCATCAGGCTCATGCAGTGCGACCACTCTATTATGCAACACGAGGCTGGGTTTACAAATATGCACCTCAATTAATCCCTAATGTTGAATAAAAGTGTTACCATTTTCTATCTGGATTGAAGGATGTCATCTGACAGCCTTTGATCTTTTTGGGCATTGAGGATTACTTAGTGTTGGTGGAGCGAGAGAGATGGATATAGATTGATATGATGGCTACACTGAGACGTAAAGATTTTTAAAAGAGAAGAGATGTATAAGTCCAGATCCAGACAAGCCACCCTGTAAATCCAATCTAAGCAGTCTAGCACGAAGAAGCCTAGACTCAAAAATAGTGGTTGCGGTACTAGAAGCAACAACAGTGTCATGACATGTGTCAAGTGTGGAAGGGCACATAGAGAGAATTTTTGTTGGATACCAACACCTGTTTTTGGTGCCATCAGCCAAGACACATGACAAGATTGTGTCTTACTTTGGGTCAAATGCCTACTGCAGATACCAAAGCTAGTGATCCACCTTCTCAGAGGACTTTTGACAGACAGAGGCTAGCAGAGTCGTGAGAATCAGCTTCAGCTCCGAGTCAGACCCGCCAAGGTGTACAGCATCAGACTCAACAGGAAGTAAAAGATTCATCTGTCGTCATTATAAATACTTCTTTACTTTAATACATTTGTCAAATCTTTATTTATTTTGAGATTTTTATATTATCCTTATTATAGGTTTTAGATCTATCAAAAATAAATTGGTTAGAACTCTACTTGACACTGGACCATCGCACTCCTTTATTTTTGAAAATTTTGTGAGATCCGAGGGATTGGAATCATTTATAATGCCTGATGTCTTATCCGTTTTTCTGTCTAATGGGTCTCGCACAATGGCTGATAGAAGTTGTGTGTGAATCTAACAATATGTGATAGAAGCTTGAAGGTGAATTTGAAAGTGTTACCATTAACCAAATTTGAAGTGATTCTAGGGATGGAGTGACTATCTAATCAATTCGCAACCATTGATTACTCTAAAAAGATAGTCAAATTTTATATCCCTGAATAAGAATTTAAATTTGTGAGAGATAAATAAATTCTATATATGATAATATCTAGTTTAAAAGCCTACAAACAATTAGCAAAATGGTATCAAGACTTGTTTGGTCAAGCCTGCAAAAGAACCCAAGAAATTGGAGGATATATAGTAGTAAAGGAGTGCCCAAAAAATATTCTTAAATGATTTGTCACGTTTGCTTCCAAGAAGAAATATAAAATTCTTCATCGATTTAATATCAGGTGCAGAACTAGGGCAAAAGCACCTTATCGGATGACAATCAAGGAGTTGCAAAAATTAAAGAACCAACTACAGGACTTATTAGAGAAATGATTTATCAGACCAAGCACTTGCCCTTGGGGAGCTCTAGTGCTTTTTGTTAGAAAGAAAGATGCATTGATTATCGAGATTTAAACAAGCTCATAATCAAGAATAAATAGCTATTGCCAAAGATTGATGATCTCTTTCATCAATTGGAAGGGGCATCTACATTTTCTAAGATTGATTTGTGCTCAAATTATCGTGAGTTAAGAATTAAAGAAGATGACATAAGAAAATTACTTTTCACTACCAATTATGGTTATTATGAGTTTGTGGTGATGTCTTTTAGATTATCAAATACTCTCATTGTCTTTATCGACCTGAAAACATAATCTTTAAACCATTTCTTGATAAATTCATGATTGTCTTTATCCGTGACATTCTAATATATTCCAGTGATGAAGCTCATCATACAAACACTGAAGGAGAAACAACTATATGTCAAGTTATCAAAATGTGAATTTTGGTTGAGTAGCATTTTGGGGCATGTGATCGACAATTAAGGTATCATAGTGGATCAGAATAAGGTGAAAGCGATAGCTGATTGGTCCAAGCCAATTATTGTTACAGAAATTCAAAGTTTCCTAGGTATGACAGGTTATTACGGAAGATGTGTTTAGGGGGCCCCTCATACCATAATGTTCTTGTCCAAAATGACTCAAAAAGAGATAAAATTTGAGTGGGCAGATGAGTATGAGAAAGCATTTCCTAAGTTGAAGATGTGTTTGATGACAGCTCCAGTATTGACTATCCCTCTCAAGGACAAAAGACTTCAAGATTTATAGCGAAGAGTCTTTAAAAAAGCTTGGATACATGCTTATACAACAAGGGAAGGTAATTGTTATGCCTCTAGATAATTGAAGAATCGTGGAAAGAATTATCCAAAATATGACCTGGAACTAGTTGTTCTGGTATGTGCTTTAAGAATATGGAGACATTATTTATATGGAGTTAAATGTGAAGTGCTCACAGATCACCAAAACTTAAAGTATAATTTCACACAGAATGAGCTGAATTTTAGACAAAGGAGATAGTTTGAGCTCATAAATATTACTATTATTTAGATATACAATATCACTTTGGGAAAACAAAAGTTGTGGCTGACACGTTAACCAAAAAAGCAGCTAATAATGCTAATTGGGTAATTATACAACAAGAACAAATTAAAGATATGTAGTGCTTGCAATTATCGGTAGTAGTACCAACTAATGAAATTTTTGCATTGTTAAATCAAATACTCAGTCAACCAACTTTGTAGTATAGAATAAGAAATACATTGCCACATAATGCATAGTATAAAAAAATATTAGACAACGTGAATGCAGGTCAAATGAAAAATTTTGAGATCGATGAAAAAAAACTATTGAGGTGTAAGAATAGAACTTACATTTATGATGTGAATGATTTACAGAAGGAAATTCTGCATGGGACACATTATTCAAGATACACGATACTTTTAGAAGCAATAAGATGTATCAAGAGCTTAAAGGCTTTAGGATTAAAACGCAGTGCAACAGAGTGTGTAGCAAAGTGCCATACTCGTCAAATGGTTAAGGCTGAGCATCATGAGTTGAGTGGATTATTGCAAACATTGTTTATACTAGAGAGAAATTGGGAGAAAATTGTAATTGGGCTAATAAGATCAAAGCGGGGTCGTGATGCTATTTTGGATAATTTTTTATCATCTGACAAAGTTTGTATACTTTTTGTATATCATATAGATATATTATGTGGATAAGCTAGCTAGAATTTATGTAGATGAAATTGTGTGATGGCATATAGCCACAAAGTTTATTATTTCAGATCAAAATAGTAGATTCACATTCAGACTATGGAAGAAAGTTCAATAGGCTTTGGCTACTCAGCTGATATTAAATACAATTTTCATCCCCAAACAGACAGTTAGTGAGTGAAAATGAACCATATATTGAAAGACCTGCTTCAATTTTGTGATCTTGATTTCGATAACAATTGGGAAAATAAAATACCTATGATAGAATTTGCCTACAATAATAACTTCCATACATGTATTGGTATGGCTCCTTAAGAAGCCCTTTATGGAAGGAAATACAGCACTTCTTTGTTGGACAGAAATTGGTGAAAGGAAATTAATTGGTGTTGACTCAGTTGAAGAAGCAATTGAAAATTTTGGTTGATTCAAGATAAACTAAGAAAAGTAAAAAACTGGCAGAGAAAGTATTATGATGTCAAATACAGACCAGTGAAATTTGAAGTGAGAGAATTTGTTTTTCTGAAGGCAATCCAATGAAATGTGTTAAATTGTTTCGAAAGTCTGGGAAGTTGAGTCTACAGTATGTTGGTCCATTTGAAATTGTGGAGATGATTGTGAAAGTAACTTATAGGCTTGCCTTACCAGCATATATATACGGGGTACATAATTTGTTTCATATATCTTTCCTGCGGTAGTATATTGTTGATGAGGCTAGTAAGCTTGTC
Organism: Phalaenopsis equestris; assembly: GCF_001263595.1. Classification (NCBI taxonomy): domain Eukaryota; kingdom Viridiplantae; phylum Streptophyta; class Magnoliopsida; order Asparagales; family Orchidaceae; genus Phalaenopsis; species Phalaenopsis equestris. Next base: position 513,730 of record NW_018164846.1, read on the forward strand.
ACATACCCTATAGACATTGAACCTGAATTGACTTTTATAGAAGAAACAGAAAAAATCATAGACTATGATGTGAAGCAGCTCATAAGTAGAGAGATTCTTTTTTTTTGTGTAATATGGAAGCACGAGACTGAAAAAGATACTAAATAGAATAAATAAAAAAAGAGAGATATCCACACATGTTTAATTAAGGTATGAAAGATATCATTGTACTTTAAAATTTGAGGATGAAATGTTTATAAGGGGAGATTGTAATAACACTATTTACAATTTTTATTAGCATAATTATAAAAAAAAAATGACGAAAATACCTGTTCCTCTGCTCATGGGAAAGCTTATACGAGAAAGTATTCTCTCGTCCCTTCTTTTCACACGAGAGATAGAGAACGAGGGACAATGGGAGAGAGGGAGAGAAACTGAGAGGAAAGGAGAAGGGAAGCACAAGCGACTGTCCCGTGCTCTAACCAAGTGAAAGGAAGACATAGGATCGAGCGGCCCGCAAGAACCATTTCCACGTGCGTGGAGCATTTGATCCAGCTTATATGGGATTAGTATCAATTCAATTTTGGGATTATATTTTATTGTACATTTACTGTAATGCCTTTTGCTTAATTTGAAAGATTTAAAGATACTAATTATGTGTCAAATGGTACAATGTGATTGTGTTATTTCAGGTGAATTTAGGTCATTTTGAGTATATCACTCACTCTGTCCAGGTAAGTAGGATGCCATAATAGGCATTTGAGGCTTATTTAGTCAGCTAAATCACACCCATCTTTGTTGCGTCTCACGTCAATTAGTGAATTGGGTTTTCATATGATGTTCTATGTAACAAAATCAAAAACATTAGACTCGACAAAATTATATTTGTGATCATCAAATATTTATTAATAACTAAAATTCTGGGGTTTAATAAGAAAAATATCCATTTTCCTTTCATTAAAATTTTTAGCATGGCTTTCAAATATAAGATCATGACCAGCTATTCTCTCTGATGTTCTTTAAGCAATTAGTATGTACAATTTTAACAATTTACAAGTTGTTTGATAATTTATCAAAAAAATATCATCATTGATTGACTTTAAGCGTTTGAGAAGAGAATTATGAAATTCGTGAATCCTAGTAGTATTCTGGAATTCATTACATAGTTTGTTTATAATATTTATAGTGCATTCAATATTGTGATTTTTTGGTTTCCAACAACATCAACAACAAACCTTAATCCCATTGCATCCTATTGAGTGTCATATTTTCATTTAATTCTAATAAATTAAGATCATTTTTTATTCAGTATGCCCAAGTCTTTATAGGTCTATCTCTGCCTTTCTTAACGTAAGTCGAATTTAAAACATCTACTCTCCTAATCGGATCATCAGATGGTTGACATTTAATGTGACCAAACCATCTAAGACGACTATCAAATTTTGTCTGCCCCTGGAGCTACACCAGCCCTATAACAGATATATTCATTTCGCATTTTGTCTCTAAGTGTAAAGCCACTCCTCCAACTACGCATTCTCATCTCTGCAACACTTAACTTAGTTTTATGCTTCTCTTTTAAAGGCCAGCAATCAATGCCATAGAGCATTATAGGTCTCACCACCATCTTATAAAATTTTCCTTTCAATCTAAGCAGTACGTTTCTATCACACAATAGGCCCGAAGCATTCCTCCACTTCAACCAACCAACTTGAATTCTACTAATAACATCTCCATCTATATCACCATCACTTTGAACAATACGCCCGAGATATCTAAAGCGTTCATACTTCTTAATAATTTGATCACTCATAGTTACAACTCTATCATTGGAGCTACTACTACTAAAATTACATTTCATCTATTCAGTTTTAGTTCTACTCAAATGAAGACCTTTAGACTCCAATGTAGATCTCCAAAATTCAAGTTTTTTCTGAGAGTTTTCTCTAGCCTTATCCACGAGAAGGATATCATCAGCGAAAAGCATACACCAAGGTACATCCTCCTATAACCAAGGTACATCCTCCTATAAGTACATCCTCCTATAAATGTCCAGAAAGAACATCCATAACTAAAGCAAAAAAATATGGATTTAAAGTCGATCTCTGATGTAATCCAACTAAAATAGGAAAACATTTGGTCAATTCTCCTTCTGCTCATGATTTTTTGGTTTCCATGAATCATTAAATCGTCTTTTTTTCAATTTCATAATCAATTATATCTTATAAAAACAAAGAAAAATTACAGCAATAGGTTAAATAAAAAAAAAATATAGACTTGAAAACTAGTTTGGGAAGAGTAAGTAGGCAATAATCGATCTTTCAAAAAATATTTATTGATCAGAAAAGGAAAATAAGTTTCTCACTATTAAAATTACATAATTCATCACATACCACATTTAAATGATGTTGGCTGCACTTCAAAAGTATGCATATGTCGTTTATTGCACGATTGATTACCGCTTGATCTAAAAATGCATATTCTTGTCAACATTATGTGGCTAATTTGTCAACAATGTTTAAAAAATAACAATACTAAAATAGAAGATTCGTGCAATAATTAAAGTTCTAAGATGTGAAAATTTAATATTAAAAAAAACTTCCTTTTACATGAAAAAAATCTGATTATCTTCTTAGAGTATGATGAATTCAATAAAATATTTGTAGAAATAAAAATAGACAGGTCTCAAAGATATGAACCAACTAATGCTCAAAAATGAGTTGATGATATGCATGTTTCAATGAAGGCTTTTCTTATTATTGACTACATAGAAGCAGATAATAAAATAAATAAATAAATAAAATATTCTCTACTATGAGAATATGTTACACTCATTAATCATCTCTCTCATTTAACACTTCCATATAATAAAACTCCCGTCCAAGTGAAGTATATATATCACTAAATTTCATGTTATTATAAAGAATGGAAAAACAAAGAGATGTTAGAGGCTAGGTTAAGAAATTAGATATTTGACTTTTATTGATAACATATGGTGTGCTAATTCTTGTTGCCAAGGTGGTATGTCTAATGAAGTGACAATCTATCTCAGTATGTTTGGTCTGTTTATGAAAGGTAAAATTGTTAGCCATGAAAATAGCTACTTGATTAGTATAGTTACGAATAATCAGCTATGATAAAAAAAAGCAATTTTTTCAACAAGAGTTCTAATCTACATTAGTTCACAAGCAAAATGAAAGATGCCCTTATATTCAACTTCAGCACTAAACCTAACTATAACAAACTACTTCTTTTCTCTGAGAAATGAGATTTCCACCAACAACGACACAATACACTTCTAATCCTCAATAGATCTAGTACGACAGCATTAAAACAAGCTTTAATTCGTTAATTATGTTTCAGATAAATTATATGTAATTAACCCAATTGCACCAAACCCAAACAATAAACCAAATAACTTGGCCCACCTTCACATCTGCTTCACAAGAACCAGGCAGCATCCTCAGCCAGCTACCAGTGTAAAAAACATGTGTTGCTCAGCACCAGCTCCTGATTTCAAGATTGGCAGCTAGTTAGGAGATCGTGTAGCCATCTCTCTCCCAAGTAGCCATCAATTTTCTTAAACCAAGCCTTCATCATTTTGTCCTTACATTGATAGCCACCACAGCTGTAAAACTTCTTAAATCTTCTTCTCCCATAGTGGATTGCCTTTCTTACTCTCTCAAACTTTAATCCTATCATTCATATTCATAATTGTATTAGATTAATTATGTTATTGTTATCTAGCATTTATGTTTAGATTAGGTTACCTTAGGTTTTATTAGATACCAGAAACTATTAGTACTTTTAATAATGAAGTTAAAGAGTATTATAATTTAATGTTCAAATAGTAAATTTACTTTTTACAATGACAATAATTAATTTTCATTGTTAATGAATAAATCCCATAGATATTATGGTTCATAGGAAGAAAAACATCTTATGTATTCAAAAAACTAAATGAATTGATGAAAAGACCAAGGAGGTTGATAAATTAAGTTTTAAACTTTCTTATTCAGGTAAGTGTCGCACTAGAAATAATGTAAGAGTAATTATTTATAAGAGTTTGAAAGATAATATTGTAAATATTAATAGAATTGGAGATAGAATTATAACTCTAAAAATTGTTGTTGATACTAAAACTTTTAATGTTATAAGTGTTTATGCTCCTCAAAGAGGTTCAAAAGAAAAATTCTAAAATGACCTAGAAAAATTAATACAAATGATACCTCTTGAAGAAAGAATTTTTATTAGAAGAGCCTTAAATAGACATGTTGGTAGAGTTGTAGAAGATTTTAGAAATACTTATGGTGGCTACAATTTTAGAGTAATTAATGCAGAATGTAGAGTTATATTAGATTTTATTTTAGCGTATGATTTTGTTATTACTAATATTTTATTTAAGAAAAGAGATAAACATATTATTACTTATAAGAATGGATCTAATAAAACACAAATTAATCATTTTCTTATGAGAAAAAGAGATCGTCAAGAATGTAAAGATTGTAAGATCATTTCAAGTGAAAATATAAGTAGTCCATATCGAATATTATTTTTGGATTTCAAGATGAGTTGTAAGATAAAGAATATAATAAAACAATTTCATGGAATTAGAAGGGCCCCTAAAATACACAAATAATTTTTTTTTTTTGTGAGTAAACTTCAAGATTTTGAAAGTAGGTATGTTTATGAAGAAGCTAATTATGTTTGGGAAAAAGTAACAAACATTAATAAACATGTGGAAAAAGATATATTTGGAGAATGAAAGGAAATTTTTTTATAAATAAAAATAGTTGGTGATGGAATAATAATGTACAAAAAAAAAATTAAAAATTGTTATAAAAATTGGTTTAAATGTAAAACCTTAGAGAATTGGGAAAAATAATAAGGTGTCTCCTAGGGAGTCTAAGAGAACAATTTGTGACGTTAAAAATACTATTTTTGGTCATCGTTATAATATATTAGATATTAAAGAGAGTGAAAAATATGTATAAACAACTCAAACAACGAAAAAAGAAAAATAAAGATTTAATTCATATAATATGTATTAAAGATGATAATTAAAAAGTGATTTTCTTAGAAGAAGATATTCAAAATAGATAGATGAGCTATTTTTAAAACTTTTCAATGAAATTTATGAAAAGAAATATCGACCTTAGTGATCGTAATATCGTTAATAATAAAACATTTTATTATTACCGTCACATTAGTAGAAAAAAAATTGAGGAGGCTTTAATGAAAACCAATGGTAAAAAATATGAAGAACATGATGATATCTCAATTAAAGTGTGAAAATATTTAGGAGATTTGGGAGTTTCTTGACTTACTAAACTTTTTAATATTATTTTAAAACTTAACAATGTTAAGTGGAGGAAGAGTATTTGGTCCCCAATTTTAAGAATAAAGATGTTGCACAGGAGTGTTCAAATTAAAGAGAATTTAAGTTGATGGACAAATTTTGGAATTATAGGAGGGTAATCGAACATAGGTTAAGAAGTGATACAAAGATTTCTCATAATCAGTTTGGATTTATGTTGGGAATGTCTACTACGGAAGTTATACATTATTTGAGAGGTTTGATGGAGAAGTACAAAGAGAGTAAGAAGGATCTACATAAGATTTTTATTGATTTAGAAAAAGCTTACATTAAGGTACTAATAGAAGTCATTTGGATAGTTCTAGAGAAGAAAGGTGTTGAGATGATTTATAGTCAAGTCATCAAAGATATGTATACTAGAGTTATTACTTGTTCTTGAACAAAAGGATTGACCAAGTATTTTCTTATTTCAGTCGGATTACATCACGGGTCAGCTTTAAGCCCATATCTTTTTGCTTTAGTTATGGATGCTCTTACCGGACACTTACAGGAGGATATAACTTGATGTATGCATTTCGTTGATGATATCCTTCTTGTGTATAAGACTAGAGAAAGAGTTCAAGAAAAACTTGAATTATGGAGGTCTGAATTGGAGTCTAAAAGCCTTCATTTGAGTAGATCTAATATTTAATACATGGAATGTAATTTTAGTAGTAATAGCTCTAATGGCAAAGTTGGAACTATGGGTGATCGAATTATTAAAATGTGTGAACGTTTTAGTCATCTCGGGTCTATTTTTCAAAGTGATTGTGATATAGATGTGGATGTTATTAGTAGAATTCAAGTTGGTTGGTTGAAGTGGAGGAATGCATCAGGCCTATTGTGCATAGAAAAGTATCGCTTAGACTTAAAGGAAAATTTTATAAGATGGTGGTGAGACCTGCAATGCTATATAGTGAAGAATATTAGTCTTTAAAAGAAAAGCATAAAACAAAGTTAAATCCTGCTGAGAAGGGAATGCTTAGGGGGATGTGTAAGATAGAAAATGTGAAATGAATACACCTATAATAGGGTAGGTGTAACTCCAGTGGTGGACAAGATTAGATAGAGTCATCTTAGTTGGTTTGGTCAAAATAAAGTTGACTATCTGATGAACTGGTTATGAGAGTAGATGTTTTAGATTCGACTTATGTTAAGAAAGTTGGAGGTACGACAGAGGTAGACCCTAAAAATATTTGGGAATATTGTATAAAAAATGATCTTAATAAATTAGAACTAAATGAAGATGACACTCAATATGACACAATGGAGAAAAAGGATTCATGTAGCCGACCACACTTAGTGGGATGAAGGCTTGTTGTTGTTTTTTGTGCATAACCCATAACGAATAAATTGGGTGTATATTAACTCAAAATTGAGTTTCAATGCTTACCTATGCAAATTGGATTGGTTGAGGTTTGTATGCTATAAGGCATTCGAGTTGATTTGTTATTTGGTATGTTTTGGTTAAATCGTAACCAAATTTGAAGTTTCACAGCACACTTTGAGATAAATAACTTTTACTTATTAGAAAAAAGCATATTATTATTTTTTTAGTAGCATTATTCACGGTGCTCACAATAGAATCCTTAATTATTTTGAAAATTGACAATCATACATTTCACTTTTAGCTATAGTCTCATTTAATTTTCATGATAAAATATCATATATATTGATAGCTTTGTCAGTAATAATTGCTCCATAAATTCCTTAATTCTAAAAAGATTATACATGCTGGCAAGGGTTAACTCATGCAATTAATCATATTGATTATAAAAAGTTTATTAATCACTTGCTTATGATGTATATAAAATGTGTATGCTCATTTGCAATAGATCTAGCAAGCCAAGCAAAGTGATGGCTCTTTTGGGAATCACTGGATTTTCATGCGTCAGTGAAAACATTCCAATTCCGGATATCTACTTAACATTGACAATAGAAATATATATACAAATAAAAATGATTTATGTGAGATGATTTATGGGTCATCTTTGGATATGCATATAAATATACATTATATAGTTGCACAGAAAATATATTAGCATATGAAGTGTTGAATGTTGCTTTAAGTACAAATGGTTATGAACATCACTATGCTACAATTATCTTCAAATAAGCAACATTTTTATTCAAGGCATGCAATATTATTATACTGTTGATAAGATGACATTTATTATTATTGTATTATATTATAAATTGTGCATTTCATATTGTTCATAATGCATGCCCCATACAATATCATTTATGCATTAATAAATAACAATCATATGTTGAGTTTGAATATCAAACTCATTTATGGTAAAACTTATTTTATAATAAATTTTATCAAATTGCTTCGTGAACCGTCGTGGTAGCAGGAAACAAGTGAAGAATAGTTATTTGATTACTTGACTTTATGTTATAAATTTTACTTAAGACTTCAATTGGGTTTTGGATGATTAATTCTTCCATTTCACTTCTATCAATGGTTATTTTTATTTTCCAGATGAATTATTATTAAAGACTTCGTTGATGCAATAAAACTTTATTTCCTTATATATATTTTGCTTACAATAATTTGTATATGAATCCTTTCCTCTTGAATTGAACACAATTTTTATTGACCTTAAGTTAAAAGCTTATGAGATATATCTCATGAGTTGAGTAATCCCTTCATCATATCAAATATTTTTTAGACATACTACCATCAACTCAGGGTATGATATCGAACCTTTTACCAAATATAATTAACTGTATCTGAATACTTAAAAAAAAAAAAAGGCCTTTTCTTCATTGAGTTTTGCATGTCTTAACAACTATATATTAAAGAATATATACGATCAATCGACAGTCATATAGGTAAGATATTCAACCAAAAGTCGATGGCGAAAAGCAATTTCAAAATTTTTATTATTTACAAATGGTTGTAGGGTATCATGTAGAAGTTCGCAAGCTTGCACCCAAAAAGACAAATTTCTTCAAGGAATATATCATATTTTCTTTGCAAGAGAGAAACAACATTTTTGTTTAAAACAAACTCGATGCAAATACTACTGCAGGTGTCCCAAAGCTTCAATCACAAAAGGTTTCTTATAATGATATTTCTTTCATTAATGTTAGAAGCGTCTTTTCATAACAAGAGTGTTAAGTAGAGAAAGAATAATCACTCGTGCTGCTCTACAGACCAATATTAACAAAAACCTCATAAAGTTTGTCGAACCACTGATAGAGACTTTGCTTTTAACCTAGACACATCTTTCTAGACCTTTTGAATTATAATCATCTCCAAAATAACATATCCTAGGTGTTTTAACCCAAGACATATTGCTTTGACCCACTTAAACCTTGCAAAGTGGTCCATGCCAAAGATTTGTGCATAACCTCTATCGGTCTCAGTTTGTTGAAAATATTTTTGAATGCATGATTGTGAAATCTTTTTATGAATAAATTAGTGGGTTGCTCGGTTATTGAAACATAAGGAGTGCAAATTAACTCACTATATGATTTTTTTTTAATGAAATGCATCTCAACCTTAACATGTATGGCTTAGGCATGTTGTACTACATTATGAGCAATACTAATTACAGACTTCCTATAATAATAAATAATTATAGATCCTTTCCATTTATCTTCAAAACTTCTAGTATATTTTTAAATCACAGAAACTGAGATTCTAGAAGCAAATACTCTAAACTTTGAATTTGCACTTGAATTTGCTACCACGAAAAGATATCAAGTTGTAAGAATATTAATATGTTAAATTGCCTTTTGATTGCAGACAATATTGACATGCCTGAATATCTCGTAGAGTCTGGAATACGCAGATTAATTCTGCAACCAATCTTTAATATTGATCTTTGTCAACGTATGTTCCTTTATTAAGAGCATCAAATTTTTTGATTCATTCAATTAGAGCTTCACACAACTTAAAATCTATCATTTTTCTCTTAAATGATAGATTTAATACAACATGCCTAATTCAATCTAATATTTGCGATTGAAGCTTTGGCATGGACTCTATCATTTTCCTCTTAAAAATTCATGACAAACCTATTATGTGATGAATATAATTTTTATGATTTAGCTACTTTTATGCCAAATATTTAAGTTCGTTGAGTTTTTTTATTTCAAATTTTATAATAAGTTTTTTACGAGTCACTCTCATCAACATAACATGAGAAGAGTTGTTACTCTCCTTTCAGTCAAATGCTTTCTAAAGAATGAATAGTCTCATTGGCTTTGTGTATATCTCATTTAATACAATGCTTTCATTAATCTTCGAAGCCATGCCCCTAAATATTGCTTCAACCAATTAAATGTCTTTCAGTTTGCACATCAAATTTTTGGAAAACAGAGGTGTTAGATCCTGGCAGGGCATATATAATAATTCCTTCCACGTCTATCATACAAAAATACATTTTTATATCATAGTGTTGCATGACCCATTCAAATTTAGTAGACCAAATAATTATGATATGAATAGCAATTAATGCTAACGTTGGAGCAAATATGTTCCTGATAGTCTATTTCAATAGTATTGGGGATATGTTTTTATTACTTATATAGTTCTATATCTTTCTAAGCTCCCATCAGCTTTATACTTCAATGTAAAAATCCACTTATATCCCACTATATTTTTCTTTAGGTACTCATTGTCTCTCAGGTATGATTCCCTTTTAGGGCATCCAACTCTTCTCTAGCCTTCTCAAAATTCTCATTTCTAAATGCCTCAAATAAGATTTCTTAATCCTTAATGGTGTTAAATTTGTTAGGAGTATTTTATGAGTAAGAGAAGTTCTTAAAGGATGTGTTTGTGTGCTAGGATACGATGCATAAGAGAAATTTAATATATTTTCAAACATCTTTTATACAACAAAAGATTGATCAAGATCATTGATATGAGAGGTAAGAGGGTTAAATGACAAGGGTTCCAAGTCTTGAATTTGCAAAAGAGTTTGGACGGGCTTTGTCCATCTTATATAAAATTGAAGTACATTAGTAGCCTGAGTGTTAATTTTAGGGTGATAAATTGTTGTTTTTCATATGTATTAGTAGTTGAATGGTCAAGAGAGAAAATAATTTTTTTGTCAACCTATCTTCCAATTAATTGTTCTTCCGAATAAGATAAGTTCGATTAAAGAATGATTACTTTCATTAAACATGATATATTTTAAGATTAGATTTTTTTGGCGAATGGGTAATAGCTTCTAAGAAAATACACTTATTGTTTATGAATGTGTAGATAAGACAACCACGTATTTTAGGAGAAATGTTTTAGAAGTTCATTGAGATAGTTTGGAGAGCTTCTAAATCATTCACAGTAGCCGGTATTATATTAATCAAATATGTAAGATTTGGATAGCTTCATAACAATATCCTTTAGAAACCCTATTATAGAAAATAAGTGTCATAGTAACCTCAAGAAAATGTCTATTTTTTCATTTTTACAAGGTTTCAGAATACGAGAATCGGTGAACAATGCCATCTTTATTGAAGGAAGAAGGCTGCTTGGTTAAAACAATTTCAAGCATTATCTATCCTAATATATTTTAACTTTGCACAAAATTATTTTTGTCTTGATGACAGAATATGACATATATCTGATTTTATTTAAACAAGAGTATTTGAGTATAATCATCAATAAACATTATAAATATTTTTAATCCAACGATCATATAGATTTTTTAGGGTTCTCAGATATCGATGTGGATTACAATGAAAAGAGTAAACGATGGTGATTAAATACAAAAAAAAAAATATTTAGCAATCACTCAAGTTTAGCAAAAGAAATGTTCAATGTCAACATTTTTAAATAATGGAAGAAATACACTATTTAGGATTTAAAAAGGTGAATTCTAGTAGGTATAACCCATTATTTCGTCTTGCTTGTCCAATCACTGTCCTCATGGTTAGGTCCTAAAAAATATAATGATTCATAAAGAATGTCATCTTACAACGTTGATTCTTGATTACTTTATGAATAGACAAAATAAACAACAACCTTGGGGATATACAGTATATTGTTGAGGGTAAATAAAAATGAAATAAGAATATTTCTTTGATTTCCAATAGTGGTTAAACAGTCATTGGAACTTTAATTTTTTTATTGCAAGGACAATGATGATAAATTAAAAAGAAATTTGCAAAATTTATCAATCTGTGGCATCTAAGTTTATTATTCAAGTATTGGAGGAATTATTTGAAACAGTAAAAATATTATGATTAAAATTTCAACATTTTGAGCTAGAGAGCATGACCAAGATGACTAATATAAGGATTTGACTTTCTCTGTATCCACTAGGCCTTGAGGTCGTTCATTAACTTTTAAATAGTTCTATTTGGCATGCCCTTTTACTTATAGTAATTTCACTATAGGTTGACTTTCTAATGAAATTTTTTAACCTTCATTTTTGAAGGTGCAATGATAATAAGTCAACCACCTTAAGTTTCTATAGTTGCTATAGCTAACCCTTCTAAGTTGGGTGATTTAACATCAATGAGCTTCTCCTTTTTTTGTTCCTCGAAAATATTTTAATTCTTTACATATTATTTCAGAACCATATTAACATCAGAATATTTCATTGTGGGAACTTGGTAATACTTTGCCTCTGACCAAAAACAGCTTCCCCTTCTTTTTTTTTCCTCGAAAATATTTTCATTCTTTACATATTATTTCAGAACCATATAAACATCAGAATATTTCATTGTGGGATCTTGGTAATACTTTACCTCTGACCAAATATCCTTAATAGCATTAACTATTCAACGATAAATAGCTTACCATGTTTGGCGGTTTGAGTTTTAGGACTGAAGAGAGCACATAAAACTAACAGAGCTAAAAATTCAAGAGAAAGACTAAAAAAGAGAAGTGTGAATAAATATGTGATATGGAAAAGCACCTTCCAAGCCAATGACACATTATTGATTAACAAGCCTTAACAATGGCGTCTCCAAAAAAATGGCGTCAAACTAGTTCCAGTAATATCATGAATATGTTGAGTAGCATCGTTTTGTTGTGGTGTGTAATGATATGATGGTTGATATATAATATCATTGTCATCACAAAAGCTGTGATATGAAAATTGCATACATTCCAATGCATTACATGTTTAAGGATTATTACTTGAGAAAAAATATTAACTTGTATTTATTGACAAATTGTTTGAATAGAGGAAAAACACACATGTCCAAAACATTAATAAATAAACTCAAGTAACTCAGGGATGATCATCAATCAAAAAACCAGTGGATGTTGAACTTGAACCCTGAATATCAAAGTAAACCGAGTCAAAAGAAGCACTACGATATGAGATGAAGAAATAGGAAAAAAAGTCTTGTGTGTTTTACCATATTCACAAGAATTGCGATAAATTTTTTAAAGAGAGAAGAGAACATCACTAAAACCTCAAGGAAAATCCGAAAGAGGATTATTGAGACAAGGATACCAATTATGCCATTGATAAGAAGAAACAAATGAGCGCAGCAAAATGGAAGCAACATTAGCGAGATAATAAATGCTTTCAACTTTTACTCCTCTACAAACCCCTTCCTTGTGCTAAGATCCTAAACAACATGATAAGGATAAAGAATAACAAAACAACTGTGAATTTTGGTAAGGCCATATGTAGACAAAAGTTTGACACAAAATAAGTGAACATATAAAATATTATTTAGAGTTGAAGAGGAATTATGCATAAACACTTTTCCAAAGATAGGAAAGATGATCCATCAACAATAATGACATATCAGAGAGATTCATTAATGACAGGCAGGAGAGATATCATACCAAGTAATGAGAATATTCGTCAATTAGATGTCATATGGGAAGATGCATTAGAGCTAAAAATCTTAAGACATACCAAAATGTGTAATAGCAACAAAACTATAATAAGATATAGCATGAGAGACTTAACTAGTTAACCAAGAATGTCGAAGCAGGCAAACTATATTCTTATACGGAAAAAGATACTGAACTAGATTTATTACCAATCGAATCAAAAGTAGTAGGGGAGAATTGTTGAGTAATTGAAGGATATCCATTTTCTTCCAATATTAATCAGATGAGAGATTATGAGATGAAGAAATAGGAAAAAAAGTCTTGTGTGTTTTACCATATTCACAAGAATTGTGATAAAATTTTAAAAGAGAGAAGAGAACATCACTAAAACCTCAAGGAAAATCCGAAAGAGGATTATTGAGACAAGGATACCAATTATGCCATTGATAAGAAGAAACAAATGAGCGCAGCAAAATGGAAGCAACATTAGCGAGATAATAAATGCTTTCAACTTTTACTCCTCTACAAACCCCTTCCTTGTGCTAAGATCCTAAACAACATGATAAGGATAAAGAATAACAAAACAACTGTGAATTTTGGTAAGGCCATATGTAGACAAAAGTTTGACACAAAATAAGTGAACATATAAAATATTATTTAGAGTTGAAGAGGAATTATGCATAAACACTTTTCCAAAGATAGGAAAGATGATCCATCAACAATAATGACATATCAGAGAGATTCATTAATGACAGGCAGGAGAGATATCATACCAAGTAATGAGAATATTCGTCAATTAGATGTCATATGGGAAGATGCATTAGAGCTAAAAATCTTAAGACACACCAAAATGTGTAATAGCAACAAAACTATAATAAGATATAGCATGAGAGACTTAACTAGTTAACCAAGAATGTCGAAGCAGGCAAACTATATTCTTATACGGAAAAAGATACTGAACTAGATTTATTACCAATCGAATCAAAAGTAGTAGGGGAGAATTGTTGAGTAATTGAAGGATATCCATTTTCTTCCAATATTAATCAGATGAGTGATTGGTACTTCAATAATGCCAAAAAGGAGGAAAGCTGTTGCCAAAATGATCATCTCGGCAATGAAAACCCTGACGATCCCTTGTTCAACCATTAAGAAGAGTACAATCTTGCCTAGTAGAGAGGACAACGAGATTTTACGGAATGTGGAATCTACTATTAACTGAGTTTGAATAAAGGCCAAAGAGAAACTCCCCAGTTTGTTTTTGTCTAGTTGGATTGAAGGTGTTAGGGTGATGTTGAAAAGTTCACCTCAAAGTATTTAAATACGTCTAATAGATTTACAACCTAATTACAAAAAGAAGCCACATTAAGGGTGATGATTTGAGAGATTTTATTGTCCTGGAAGTAGGTGAAACAAAAAATCTTACATTACCCTGAAACATAACAATATAAGCAAAATAGGGTTAGAAGCACTATTAAGCATCATGTAAGAAGAGCATAATCAAAAGCTTATTATCGCTAAAGTTTGTGGTGCCCATCTATTCAAGTGGTGAAAACTCTAATGATTGAATTTCTAATAAGATTCCCTAAGAAAATTAAAACTCTCAGATCATTAGAGAAGGTGTCGCTGAGTTTGATAAAAGTATCAATAATGGAATATGATTTTTTCTTTGGGATAGTATAATAGATATGTTAATCAAGCATAAACGATGGAGAATACATTAAGCAAACTGAAGAGGAGATTTGAAACAACAAGCCCATAAGTAATAAGCCAAGGCATGTAGAGCCAACTAAAAGAATCAACTGAGAGAGAGGGATCACAAGTGAAGAGCAATCAGCAAAAAAGCAAACCCAAAAAATCCACATTCAGAGATTTGCAAATAATAGATTGTGGGGAAATCAAGCAAGGCACTGAGGAAGGATGAGACTAAATTGTGGGGAGAATGGGTAAGAAATCATGAGTGTGTGATCATGAGTGAAGTGTAGAGAAACCACATATTGCAAGGGGAGTGAGGCGGGCATAGGTAGAACACAACTTAGCATGAGGTAAAAGTATGCGGACAAATGCAAGGCTACGAACGTGCAAAAGGAGACATGCGAGTGAGTGCAGGGTTATGAGCTTGAGGCAGCGTGAGAGAGGGTCACCTTTCATGGAGGTGAGCGATATAAAATGACTAAAGATGATAATACGTGGATGCAGGCAAGAGGTCGAATATGAGCTCTAATACCATATTTTTTTAATAAGCCTTTTCTTGTTAATCATAGTATAAAATTGTACGGTAATCAGGCATTTTTCATGTAAGTAAGAGGTCGAATATGAGCTTTGATACCATATTTTTTTAATAAGGTTTTTCTTGTATCTTATTACACTTACTGGGATAAAGGTTTGTTGTTGTTGTTGTTGTTGTTGTTGACAAAGTGTAAGCTTCAATACATTTCAAAGACTAAGCTTCAAAATTGACAAATCGAAAAAAATAAAATGTATTGTACTAACTTTAAAATATGAATTAAGGTGTAACATTTTGACAATAGTGAATAAATATATTTAAAAGTAACATATGAGTATCCTAATATAATAAAAATAATAAATTACATAAAATTAAAAAATAAGTTGACATCCTAACATCAAATTATGAAGAGGAATAATACAAATATCAAAAAAATACAAGATATCAAAATAAGTTCAACATAATTAGTCATACTCATATTATCCTCCACTATAGTAAAAACATCATGAGCTATCTTGGTTTAAATTTATAGAATTCAAAGGTCTCCATCACTCTCATTACTCAATGGGTAGGAATCAACGACATAATAAATTATTTTCTCGCTCGCCTTATTTCTCCTTATCTTCAATCTCAATTATCTCTCTTTTCTAATCAAGAATAATCATTAAGAATATTAATTAAATTTAAAATAATAATTATGCTCAAGTTTATTACTTCAACTAAAACAAATGTACGGATAGATTTTTAATTTATTTATTTTTGGTTTGTGTTAGACCAATTGATCTTGCTTTTACCCAATGTTTTAAAAGGAGAAATCGATAATTGAGGGGTTTTTTCTTTGTGACGCGAGGCATAAACCTTGAGGTGGATCGAGACGTGACCTCTAAACAAAAAAAATTAAAAACTCATAAAATTAACATAATTCATAAATATGACATTTGAAAAACCACAAATTTTGATTATTAAATTTAGAATTTAAATATCAATATACTTCAATATTTCACTTAATAACACATGCATATAGCATTCCTAAATCCCAAATATAAAGCAAAAATTTTAAACAACATTTGAATATTAAAATTAGAATTTAAATATGTCACAAGAATCAAAATTCATATCAGTATCATTGTCATATTCATCATCTTCAGAAGAATCATCATATGTAATACCTCTATCACCCTTGAATTTTGTGTTATCATCATCTTCATTTCTTCCTCAATCTCCGCATCTTTCATTTTACTCCCTACATCAATTAACATTAAATTCAACATAATTTTAAATAAAATAAAAAATTAGTAAGTAGTAACACAACTAAGTAATCAATTACCTTTAAATGTTTTTTAAGCTCCAACTCACTTTGCATCTTTCTTTTAAATGATTGTGAAATAGAAGTTGCAATATCTCTTTAAACCCTTCCAATCTTAACATTGATATCTTCATTCTCATTATATTAAGTCATTTCTTCATCTTCAATCTTAAATCCTTCACAATTCTTAGGGGGCATTCATTCATTATTAGACATAATATCATCAATAGTCAAAGGATCTATTCCATCACCACCATTTCTTTGTTTTGGTAGCTTGTAGCTTTAGGTGTCTATCTTTCATCTTTCATTTTTTTTTTTCATTGAACATTACATAAACTACCTTGCTCATTTGAGTTGTAGCCAATTGATTTCTTCCCGTGATATGCAGTTAGTTGCATATGCTTCAAATTACACTCATATGCAAAGGTTGAACAAGTTTAAGAACTTTCACAGCAAATTCTTTGAGCTCATGCATGTCATTTCTGAATTGTGCTCGCCGACATTCTAACATAAGATTAAATGAAAGTAACAATATATATTAAGATAATAATTTTATAAATAAATGATAAACTCATGGATTTAAAATTATAAATAAATGAAATTTACCAAGTGAGTGGTCTTATAACATGCTTGAGTTGCTATAAATCTAAACATTTCATTCTTCAAATGAAAATTTTCAAGTTGATCATTTACTTTAAGATAGTCAGACTCAAAAACAATTATATTCATGCATGTATAGAAAACGGTCTTAACCTCTTTATCCATATGAAAGTTTGTCATAATGAAATTGAGGATTTAAATAATATGCAACAAGAAGTGAATGTTAATGTGACTGACGATCCCATTTCTCATCAATGTTTTCTCATATTTCTTTGCAAGCTATTACTTATCCTCCTAAATCTTTTGTTATGAACTCATTTACTTTGTTCATAGCTTCAAAAATAAATCTCATAGTAGGAGTCCTCTCACCATTAATCATCCATAAAACTTTCACTAAGGACCCTGTAGTCTTCAGAGCATAATTAACACTACGGCAAAATGAATCATCTCTCATAATAATCTTCCTTGCTTGCTTTCCTTCTTTTTGCCCTAGAACTTTTATCCCATTCTTCAGAAGCAAACATAGCCTCCAAAGGTTGACGTAGCTCTTTATATCTTTGCAAATTCTAATAAGCCATGGCAAATCTTGTAAGTGTTATTCGGATAAGTATTTTATTTATGAATTTCTTCATCAAGTTTAATACCCAAGAGTGGTTATAAATAAACTTAGTTGTTGATTTTTTTCTTTAAGAAAATCGCAGTTATTGCAGCAATTGTCCCATTTTCAAGTATTAAATCAATACAATGATCAGCAAAAGGAGTCCAATAAAGATGCTTCATTTTCTCCATTAACATTCTCTATGTAGTCATATAGGCACTTCTGTTGTATGTAATAACTTGAGCAACCAAACTCTCACCAACTTCTTCAAAAACCTCATCAGTATTTTAATTAACAATTGGGCACTTTTACAAAGGTTGATACATAAACAGATTTTAAAAATATTATTCCATAAGAGTTGTTAAAAAGAAAATTTATGTTATTACTTTGCCTAATATCTGATCAATCATCTAAAATTATTGTAACTTCTATTTCAACCCATGACTTCTTAGCTTTATCAACCATATTTGTTGTTATAACATCCTCATCCAACATCTAATTTCACAGCTCATACAAGTTAGGAAGAATCAATCATCGCCCAAAATTCCCAACAGAGTGAAGCATGTTGATCCATGAAGGACTCATAATCACATTCAACGGTATTTCATTCTCATAAAAGCATCTTACAATATCTAATCACGCTCAATTTTTGTGTTCTTTTGTGAAGCTAAAGGAAGAACTAGTTGTGAGTTAATATTCTTATCATCCACATTCACTACATTAATATTCTTATCTTCATCTATATTCACTACAAATCTATTTATTGATTCTCGAGTTCCTCTATCAAGAGAATGTAAATGACTTTCACTACTAGAACATCAAATTGAGAACCTAAATAAAAAATATTTTCACTCATCTCTACCATATTTCTTTGCATGGTTACTTAATTTTGAGGTAGAATATTTTTTTTAAATATTCAGCACATTCTTAAACTTCGTATGAAACTTTCTCACATGCTCCAACATTTAAATGTGTAAAAGTGAAGTGATCTTTAAGCCACTTCACACCATCAGTAATTCGTTGTCATAAAATTTACATTTCAAATAAACATATCATTTCTTCTGACACTTCAACTTGGGTCTCATATTTCCGAGTTGTATCTTTTCTTCTTGCGCCACCACCCATTCTAATTTAAAAAAAAAAAAATTCACTTAATTACCTATACAAATGAATTAATGAACAAATAATGAGTCAATGACATTAATTAAACAAATCCCAATGAACTTGAAATTTTGAGGAATTGCATATTTATAATTAAAATTTAGGGGGGTGTGCATACATACCACCAAATACTTATTAATATTCAAATCTAGCACCCTAAACTTTCCTAAGAATTGGGCGGTAAGTATATAAATGAGTAAATCCCGCTAAATTTAATTTAAACCTATTTATAAATCTAATAATTTAATAAACTATAAAAGACATATACTTATAACTGCCATTTACATGCATATAACTTAATTCTTAGAGGTTATGGATGCATAAGGCTCGAGACGGAAGTGGTTGCAGACTTCTATAGTGGACAAGGCGTAGAAAACGCCAGCTTGAAACGCTCGGATGTAGAAGGCTCGGGGCAAAAGAAGACGCAAAATCCTTCGATGCTCAGGACAACGCGGGACTTCGATGATCGAATGGCTCTTCAACAAAGAAGATGCTTCCAAAGGCTCAAGAAGAGCGCAAGGAAGAAGCAATTTAGCTCTCGAAATGACGCTCCAGCCCTAATTTACGTGATATGGTTGTTGCATATAATTTAAATTAGGTAATTTATTTTGACGCCTCATACAATTCAAGGCGTAGACGCCTAGAGGCATACGCTTCATTGTAGAAAGGAGTAAGACTCGCCAACACTGACAATGCTTACGCTGTGAGTCGCTGCTCAAGCACCTCAAATCAAGGCACGCTTCGAGTCGGACACCTAGAATGTTTGTTTAAATGTTCCTTTTGACCCTATCAAGGAAATCAATACTACAACAACAACAAAGCCTTAATCCCACTACATGGAGTCGGCTACATGAATCATTTTTCTCCATTCCATCCAATTCAGTGTCATACTTTCATTTAGTTCTAATAAATTAAGGTCATTTTTTATACAATAAGCCCAAATCTTCCTAGGTCTACCTCCGTCATTTTTAACATAAGTCGAATCTAAAACATCTACTCTCCTAATCAAATCATCAGATGGTCGACGTTTAATATGACCAAACCATCTAAGACAACTTTCTCTAATTTTGTTCGTCACAGGAGCTACACCAACCCTATCACGGATACATTCATTTCGCATTTTGTCTCTCAATGTAAAGCCACTCATCCACCTAATCATTCTCATCTCGGCAACACTTAACTTAGTATTATGCTTCTGTTTTAAAGGCCAACATTCAGTGTCATAGAGCATTGCAGGTCTCACCACCGTCTTATAAAATTTTCCTTTCAGTCTAAGCGGTACTTTTATATTACACAAATGACCCGAAGCATTCCTCCACTTCAACCAACCAACTTGAATTCTACTATTAACATCCTCATCCACATCACCATCATTTTGAACAACAGACCCACAACATACCCGAGATATCTAAATCGTTCACACCTTTTAATAATTTGATCAACCAAAGTTACACTTCTGTCACTAGAGCTACTATTACTACTAAAATTACATTCCATGTATTCAGTTCCAGTTCTATTCAAATGAAGGCCTTTAGACGCCAATGTAGATCTCCATAATTCAAGTTTTTCCTGGGCTTTTTCTCTCGTCTTATCCACGAGAAGGATATCCTCCTGTAAATGTCCAGTAAGACCATCCATTACTAAAGCAAAAAGATATGAGCTTAAAGTCGATCCCTAATGTAATCCAATAGAAATAAGAAAATATTTGGTCAATCCTCCTTCAGCTCGACCAAAAGTCATAGTTTGTTTGCTGTAGGACATACCTTTCTCTTTTTCTTTTTGAATATAAGTCATATCAACACCTTTCTTTTCAAGAACTTTCCAAAGGATATCTCTTGGAACCTATCTCTTGTAACCTTATCGTAAGCTTTTTCTAAATAAATAAAAATCAAATGTAGATTCTCCTTATTATCTCTGAACTTCTCCATCAAACCTCTCAATAAATGTATAGCTTCCATAGTAGACCTGTCCGACATAGATCTAAATTGATTATGAGAAATCTTTGAAATATGTCTTAAACTATGTTCAATTACCCTCTCCCATAATTTTAAAGTATGACACGTCAACTTAATTCATGTATAATTTGCACTCTTGTGTATCTTCTTTAATCTTAAAAATGGGGACCAAAATACTCTTCCTCCACTTCTCAGGAATTTTTTTCGTTTTTAAAATAATATTAAAGAATTTAGTAAGCCAAGAAACTCCTAAATCTCCTAAATATTTTCACACTTCAATTGAGATATCATCAGGTCCTATAGACTTTCCACCCTTGGTTTTCTTTAAAGTCTCCTTAACGTCTTTTTTACTAATGCGGCGATAAAAATGAAACATTTTATTACTATTAACGATATTAAGATCACTAAGGTAATCATATTTTCAGAAACTTCATTAAAAATTTTATCAAAATAACTCACCCATTTATGTGAAATATCTTTTCTAAGAAAAACATTTTTTGATTTTCATCTTTAATACATTTTACTTTGAGTAAAATCTTTACTTTTCTTTTCTCTTTATTTAGCTAGTTAATACTTATATTTTTCACCCTCCTTAGTATCTAATTTATTATAAAGATCATTAAAAGCATAATTTTCAGCATCACAAATTATTCTTTTAGACTGCGGGTCATTTAATACTTTTCTCAGTTCTCTAAGCTTTTACATTTAAACCAATTTTTATAACATAACTTCTTATATTTTATCTTTTCTTGTATATTATTATTCTACCACCAACTATTTTTATTTATTGAAACTTTTTTTTTATTCTCCAAGTACAGTTTTTGCTACTTGTTTAATAGTGTGTTATTTTGTCCCACATAGCATTTGCTTCATCATGAACATCTCAAATTTTAAAATCTTGAAGTTTACTCATAAAAATAATTTTATTTGTGTCTTTTAGGTTCACCCATCTAATTCTACGTCATGAGTCATAGTATTCTTTATTTTACAACTCTTCATCTTAAAATATAAAACTAATAACGATGTTGGGTACTTAAATCCTCACTTTGAATGACCTTACAATTTTTACAATCTAGATGATCTCTTTTTCTCATAAGAAAATAATCAATTTGTGTTTTATTGAGTGGGACTAAGGCTTTGTTATTGTTGTTGTTGTGTTTTATTAGATCCATTCTTATAAGTAAAAAGATGCGCATCTCTTTTCTTGAATAAAGTATTAGTAATAACAAAATCATAATAAAAACAAATTCTAAAATAGCTATACATTCTTCATTAGTCACTTCAAAATCGTAGCTATCATGAATATTTCTAAAATCTTATACCACTCTACCGACATGTCCATTTAAATTTCCTCCAATAAAAATTCCTTTTTTAAAAGGTATCATTTGTATTAAGTCTTCTAAGTCATTCCAGAATTTATAACTCTATTAATTTTTACAACATTATCCTTCAAACTCTTATCTATAATTACACCTACAACATTTCTAGTGTAACTCTTACCAGAATACTAAAGTTTAAAACCTAATTAATCAATCTCCTTGGCTTTTCTCCAACCCATTTAGTTTCTTGAATACATAAAATATTAATCTTTCTATGAATCATAATATCAACTAATTTCATTAATTTACCATTGAGAGTACATATATTCCAAGATTCTATCATAATATTAGTTTCATGAACTAGCTTCTTTACTCGCATCCGTCTGTAATGTGAGAACCCTTGATTATTTAACACTACACCCGGGTGCCGGTGTAGCAGCCATTGCACACTTTTCACTGTATTTAGGCTATACAGCGCATCGCTTCCAGGGGGCGCCCTAGCACTTACACAATGATCAAAAGGATTCAAGTCATGATTTTTCTCGACAAGTTTCACGTTGGTTTTCGACTAATTAACTCAACCCTCTACTTTTAACATTTGGGCTTGGGACCGACAATGACAGTGTTAAGAAAATCAATATTAAGATTATTTTTGTTGCAAATCAAATGATATTGCTTCATTATCATACTACACAAACAATTTCACATAATAAACACTTGAACAAACAAAAGGCTATTTGCCATCAATTAAATTATTTTTATTTAACTTTTCAACTTTTATTCTTTGTTGTACATGATATAAACCAAACACTTCATTCTCAATGTATTCAAATGTTTTTTTTTTTTTTTCTTTTTGTATGAACATAATTGTATGTACTCTAATTTTGTTCACAACCAGATGGAGAACAACTCAGTCTCACTATTTTAATTATAAATTTTTGTAACTCTAGAGCTCCATTATCAAACTGAATATACCATTCAACAATATTTAAAAAAAAGTACAATAAATTTAGATGAATTCTTACTTATTTCAACCAATGACTATTTGAAATTACATGGAAAACATTTGGTAGTTGTATATTTGGCATGTTTTAGTCCAAAGAATCATTCCTTTCTACATGTTAAAAATTATATATCAACCTCCACCCTCTCAATTGAGTTAAATATCAACATATCCATATAATGATATAGACCTAAATTGATATCAGGATTGATCGACTTATTCTCAACACTTTGAAATTATGAATTGATTCATTAATAATTTCCCAAATTTCTTTGTTGTTGGACTCATCTCATCCTAAATTTCAGGGTATCAACACCTCAACCTTGCCCATTCCATTGCAAATAAAGCTCACAACTGATTTTTTCTCTGCATCAAGCATCCATAAAAATTAAATAAATGACTTTGTTGTCATTATTGCTAGTTAAAATTTAACCAAAATCTATAATTTATTTGAATCAACTTAACTTCTTTTCCTTCAGCATATTTTCCCAAGCACAAGCAAGCTATTGTCTGAAAGTGAACATAGATTTCAAAGGGTGTCTTTCTTCCAATATAAATTTTAGGGTCAAGTAGGTTGTAGCAAATCTAGTTGTAACTGGCCATTAGAGTTCCTTTCTAGAAGAATTTTTTCATTAAAGCCAACGTAAATGAATATTGTAGATAAACCTTATTATCTTTGTTGCTATGCTCAAGACATTCTTATGCTAAGGCAATTCATCAAGTTTCTCTAAAATTAAATCTGTGTAGCATGTTGCATATAGTGTCTAATACATAAGTTCTCTTCTTTATAAATTTTTTACAGCTGCCTTAAAAGCATTACCAACCTTACGATTATCAATAACAACTTATATTACTAGGCGTTCTTCTATCTCCTCTATAACTTCATC
This sequence comes from Phalaenopsis equestris, assembly GCF_001263595.1. Taxonomy (NCBI): domain Eukaryota; kingdom Viridiplantae; phylum Streptophyta; class Magnoliopsida; order Asparagales; family Orchidaceae; genus Phalaenopsis; species Phalaenopsis equestris. The sequence goes on from NW_018164846.1 coordinate 537,871, forward strand.
AAGACATCTAAAATTGTACTCCACATCAATGACATTATCTAATGCTTTAAGAGATTTTAAGAAAATAATATTATAGGCATCCTCAATGATTTGTTCAATGCTATTTAGCTTCTTTAATAAAGTTCTCAAATCATAAATAGATGACAGTTTCAAATTTCAACCACCTAAAGAACAAATCATATTAAAAAAAAAAGGAAGGTTGTCACATTGAATGGAATAATATATTCATAGAAGAACATTGCAATATTCATACAGACATGCTTGCGCTTTTCACTAGCATTTTCAGAAGACATCTTATGGGATACCGGCACATCATCATCTCTGTCACTCCAAATTTACCATGAGTTGATTCATTGGCCCTCTTGATATTTGTGGTAAAAAGACATTTTACCACTAGGCCCACCTCCATAATAAGAAAAACGATATTTTTTATCATCAAATTGTAGTGCTAATTTAGCATTGTTATGTTGTTCATATATATATGCATGGATCTCCTGTTTCATCGGTTAGGCACCTTGACACATGGTGCAACATTCTTGTGAAAGCAGCAAGATGTTCTTTCATTCTTGTAACACTCTCTAACAATATTTCACAATAATTACACTTTGAATAAATGTATCTCGCATTTCCTCCAATTCTTGATATCTAATCAACCATCAGATATGATCCTCACTTTAGTCCTCAATGAGTTTTTCAATGTTATTCAGCTCGTTTAATAACCAAGTTCTCAAATCATAAATAGATGACAATTTCTAGCTTCAACTGTAAGAACTTAAAGCATGGATCATATTAAAATAAAAAAGGAAGGTTGCCACGTTAAATGGAATAATATTTTCATAAAAGAATGTTACAATATCCATAAAGACATGACTACTCCTTTCACTAGCACTTTCAGAAGACATCTTATGGGAGACCATCACATCATCATCGCTATCACTCTCTACATTTATCATGTATTGATTCATTGGCCATAATGCACATATGCATGATATTTTTGGCAAAGAAAATAAGGCAACTTTACCACTAGGCCCGTCACCATAGTAAAAAAAAATTATACTTTATTATCAAATTGCGTCATGCTAAATACTTTGCATTGGCGTGTTGTTCATATATGTATGGATCTCTAGTTTCATCACTTAAACACTTTGGCACACAGTGCCACATTCATGTGAGAGCTAAAAATGTGTTATTTTATTCTTGTAACACCCTCTTTAAAAATATTTTCAGAATAATTGCGCTTTAGATAAATGTGTCTTATCATTTCCTCCAATATCAACCTGCATGTTATGCCTACAAGGTTTTTATACCTACTTTGGTTTTCTTCTTGCCCTAAAAATTTCATAAAAAACCCTTTTGAACTACAATGGATAATTTTTGAACTGAAAATCAGGATAGTCCCACAGCTCCTATTTAGGAAGTATCAGGTGCAGAGGTAACAATTCACACTTCACATACACTGGAACCTATCGCAGTGGCAACGACTGTCTCTCCTCCTACTGCGGTTCTAACATCAAATCAGATCGAGGATCACATGAGTCAGTTTTCAGATGAAGAAGATCACATGAGGTCAGTTTTCAGAAGAAGAATGACAGGTTTACACGTCTCGGCGGAAGAAGAAGCCTGGGGGCTCACTTCAGCTTGGAAATTTAATGGATAATACTTTGGTGACTCCTGGCAATGGCACGACTCTTCAAAGTTTGTTATCTGGTTCATCTGGTAAGTTTGTTATCTGGTTCTGCTCCTAAAACTAGAGGAAGAGACAGGACTAAACTGGCTCGTCCCTAGCTACTATTTTATGTATGTTTTAAATTTGTTTTTTAATTTTATTAAGTCTATTTGTACCTTTAGTTGGAGTTTTTATGTTCTTATATCGTATGGGTAGGGTGTATATTTGGGCTCTTCTCATACAACTTTTATGTATCCTTTTCTAATTCAATAAAATTAGCCCTTGGGCTTTTCATATATATATATATATATATATATATATATATATTGTTGCAAAATTAGGATTATATTAAGCTCAAATAGAAGTTACAACTCTAAGGTGACGGGGCTTTGACCAAGTCCCCTTGGAGCAAAAAACTGGGAGAGGGGGTTGGTAAGGAGGACACAATTACATCATGTGATTCCCCTCCCCTCTTTGCTAAAAAATTAGCTGGCCTATTACCTTCTCTATATATATGAATTTTAAAGTGACTCTTAATTCATCACACATGGAATTGATCTGTTTTGTCCACTGAAGAATGTGCCAAGGGGGAGTACTACTCCCTCTAACATAGTCCAGTAGGATAGAGGAGTCCACTTCAAAATGGCCAAACAACATAGTTTATGTTTTCTATTTAGAAATTGCAGACTTTTTAGAGAAAGGGGGTGGACAATCCCCCTTATGTTCCAGCAGAGTAAATTAATCATGATGAAAGGATTTTGCTCTCCCCCTAGTAAGCCTAGTGAGATATTCCCTTCTAGTTGAGTAAGAACTTCCTGCCTCCACAATGTAAGTGTCATCCTAGGCATCCCCAGGAGTTTTTTTCTTTTTTCTTCCCTTCTGTGTCTGTCATTCCTCTTCCATGATCTGTTGCAATTCCCGGATTATATCTGGAGTTGGGGGTACAGGTGCTACTTGTAGTTGTGTTTCATTTTGTTGTGGTGTATCATCAGCTACTGGGTCAGGATCAATATCTATATGGTCAACTTCCAGTTTAGCAGATTTCACCCCACTGTGAACATTATTGTGATCTCTTTCCAGTGCCTCCTTTGGGTTTTCCAACTCAACAGTATGCACATTAAATTGTGTCTCATTTTTATCTTTCTCCAAACTCTCCATATGATTTTCTGGCGATGTGGTTCCTTTCCCTGGTTTTGTTGATGGTTTTAAATTTGGATGCAATCTATAACAGTGATCCTGAGTATGTCCAAACATACTACAGTGGTTGCAATAATGAGGCTGATGTTCCATTATAATGGGTAGCCAATACACATCATGAGTTATCCCCAGCCATACCTCCTCAATAAGAGGCAAAGTGATATCTCTCTTAATGAAGATTTTGGCTACTAAAGGTCTTAATAGATTAAATGTTGATATGTTTAATTTCATTGGATGGCCAAGTAAGGCACCAATAGAGATCAACACTCTATGATTAAAGAAATGAAGCTTCAGATTAGGAAGTTTGTACCAAATAGGTATGATGGGAAGTTCTTTCTTTGGATCAAAAGCCGAAGTCCACTTTAGTAGATTCATGGAGCTGTTATAATCTGTATGAACTTCTTTGAAAATACCTTAGCATAATCTTCTTCTTTAGTTAGATGTATCATTACATGCCTTCCATCAAAAAGGCCAATTTTCCAATTCCACACTAGCTTCATGTCATCAAATGTTTTCCTGATGGAATCCATCTTTGGGTGAGCCATAATGAAGTTACCAATGAGAGTAAATTTGTAAGTATCTGCCAGACAATTGACTTCCTGCCGGGAGAAGATGATTGCATGTTTTTCAGACTTCTTACTCCCCTTCAAAATCAAATCACAGTCAACTTTACCCTCCATGGCATCATAATAAACTTGAGGAAACACCAATTTGTCACCAAGAGAAATACCACTTGGCTCCAACCCAGTCACAGCAGCATAGGACTGTTTTCCCAGAAAGTTAGGGTCAGCAGCTAAAAGATCAGCTGCCATGAGGACCAGACAAAGTCCCCTAAAACCCCCAGGATCAGGAAGCAGCAATGAAGTGCAAAAACTCAGCCGAGAAACAGAAGACCCAAAACCTGAAGAACAGAAAAACCAATGGAACAGTGCTACCAAATTCAAAAATAAAGAACGCGGGAAACCAGAAATCGCAACAAACAGGGAGCCCAAACTAATAGAGGCTCCAAACCAGTTCACAAAGAGTAAGAACCACTCCTCCACCTCCAACTTACCAGCCAGCAGTGGAGCTCCTCCATGAGGAAAACCCTAGCAGAGCTTCCTGCGCCGCCACCCACCATCCTGAATTTTTTTATGTGTACGTGTATATATATATATATAGTGATAGAGTATTATCATTTTCTATGAAAAATAAATATCCTCTACCTAATTAATTTCGATGTTACTACGACCAAATGCAAAATTGAGATTATTGAAGTTAATCTGCAACCAAAGAATGACTTCTTGATCTAGTTTGATTACTGTTTATGAAGAATTGATTTTTGGTCAAACACTCAAACTGGATGAATAAATGGATGACTTGTACTCTAAAAGCACTATTTCTATGTCATGTTTTTTTTTTAAAAATCAATTGCATTAAATGCGAATAGCAAACCATATAGCATTAACAAAATAATTCATGACATTGCATTTGCTGAGAATCTCTTAGCAAGCAACAAAAGATAATAGCAAACCATAAAGCATTAAGAATATAATTTAAACTGTAGTCTAACTAGACAGCTGAAGTTTAGAGAATAAAACGTATTACTTCAAAATTAAATGACCATTATAATATGTCAGAAACTGTCTTGACTGATTACATTTGCAAAAGATAGCAATATTACCAGTGAAGATAGATTGTTCCATGTAGTATATGTCCCTTTTCGATCCATGTTTGTTTTCAAGGAGCAGTTGTTGTATTATCATAAGAACCCTAAGAAGAATGTCTTAAGAGAAAATCATCGAGGTCAGCTATAGAAGCAGACTTTGGCCGCCACATATCATATGGAAATGGAAGTTCCACAATCAGCAAGGCCTTAATCTTGCGTTTTCAAAGAGATTGGCTAAACGAAAAACTAAAAAGAAGCAGAAGCAGTAATGGACTCAGTATAGTAAAATTAGCATACACAATCTGCATGCATGCCCTTCCTTCTCGAGTGATACTATTTCAATACCATATGGTAAGTCAGAGCTGCAAAAGCTACACCAAACCAATAATAAAATGAATAAATAAGATAAATGATAATAACATTTCAAAGTGGAAAATAATAACCTCATGTATATAAATGAAATCTACATCTTGTATAGAATATACTCAGACTAAAAATCCTTTGGTCTTCTAGATGAATAATACCAAGTTAAAAGCCTCACGGGAGAATATTGAATTTAGAATGTAGAAGTTCATTGCTTCGGCCCAATAAATCAAACCTTCTATGATCATGAACTTAAAACAGATCATACATTTGTCATATTTCATCATCTGAATAAGATCTACTGCAGAAGGTATTCCAATTAAAATAAAAGGCAAGCAATCTTTTAAGACCTTCAATGAATCAGATATCAAATTCATCTTTAATATCTAGGAAAAATTTATCTTGGAAAGAATACCAGTTAAAATTATAACCCAGATCCATAAAATTTAAGTCAAGCAAACCATTGATGGTTGAATTCTGTAATGCTGATTAACAAAGCAATAAGCCAAATATGCATCATAGACCAAGCAGTCAAGAAGAAATGTAAGCAGCAAGGATAGTTGAACTAGGATACTAGAATATCAATTAGCCGAAATAACAAGTGTCTCTAATATTATACACTTATTCCTTTAGATTGAACAAGTATGGTACAAATTCACTTATGCCATCTAGGAGGATATGATACCCCCATAATTATTCATGATTATTTTTGTTTCTAGCATGGTAGATGTTGGCTTCAAAGGAATGAAGTCAATCTCTAATCATTATTCAAATTTGGAGAGCATCAGAAATCAACTAGTGAAAAGCAACTCAATTGTATCACAATCGTTGCTCCATGATTTTGCTCATTCATGGTTTTTCCATCTGATGGGTGGTTTTAAGAGGCAAATTTTCTTTCACTACTAAGACAAGTAAATTTGTTGTACTCACGCAAGGGTTCGTCCCTCCTTTCTTCGGTCTCCTTTCCCAGAGATTCAACTTCAATCATCAAAGCCTCAAGCTTGATCATTACTCGTGTTTCAAATTCCACAAAAGAATGTTCAAACAATTTGTAGTTGAAGAAAAAATAGTTGGTATTTGTACAACCTTCCAAATAAAGACTGAAAATTCACGGGCATACATTAAAATTACAAATAATGTATTTGTGGGTCAACCCATAATACAAAAGTTACCCTTATTGTCAATCTAGAGAACCATACAAGTGATTATGTTATCAATATGACACTTCTTCCACTCTTTCAAAGCAATTGGATCTTATTCATTGTTATATAATATCTTCCCGCTTACTGGCAAAGAAGGATATAGTACGGCGCCAAGCTTATGCGAGTTTATACTCCTTGTAATATATTTTATTAGCCATAAAAGATTTAATTAGAATTGTATTATATAGTCCGTCCTACATTTCTGATTTAAGAGATATGATGTCTAGAGACTGCAACATCAATAGAATGCTAAAGTAGAAAATAGCACATATCTCTTCAAAATTGCTTAGAAATCCACAGATGGAGGCTATCAAGGACAGGATCGCCCTTCCAAGTCATACACACAACATTAGCTCACAACGGCATTGTTCTCAATCAACAAGAACAAATCTAATGATATACAATTTAGAGAAGATAACTGAACTCTCATTGATCAAATAACGTCGCAAAATAATGGTAGAGTTTGTCCGATAGAGAAACAAAAGAGCTTAAAATAGCGATTCTCGACCGTTTGACGAGTCCGTGTGCAAATCCAAATTGCAAATAAACCTGGATTTCCAAATTAATCCAGAGAGTTGATTTTCTTCTATTGACAAAATTAAGTATTTCGCAAAAGTAAGAAGAAGAGTGGCTTGAGAGAATGACCAGTTTCCGGACGAATCGGAGCAGAAGATCCGGTGGCGATCTACAGCGATCGAAAGGCGCTGATTGTGGCCGAGGTCCACAACCAGAGCACGGATGAATCCTGCAAAAAGAATGATAACATCGGTGATCGCAGAAGCCGAGATATGAAATTGAAAGAAAGACAAGGTGGATTCTAACCATTTATTTTGCGGAGGACCTCAGTAGGGCATTGAAACAGATCGCCTCCTTCCATTGACACCAAGGACAAAGCTGCTATGGTATAAAAGGGGAATCATCACATTCAACTCTTTATGTATTTAAATCATCACATTCACATTTCCAAATTAATTCATTAATTACATATTCCACACTTAAAACAGCGATTCCCCTTTTATAAACATAAATTCCGTACCCCTTCCTTTTCGGTTACTGCTCCGTCAAAGATTTCGCGCGGGAACGAGCTTCCACGCCCTAGTTCCTCTTCTTACGACTCGGTCCCTCAACTGGACCCTCCAATCTGCTCCAACACGTGCTATTTCCTCAACGACTAGCTGTCTCGGTCCCAAGACCGCAGCCTGCTACAGTTGCGGCTCCAACCTGGTAGTGGAATTGTTCGCGTCTATCTTTCTGTTCATATCTAGAACTTGTTTCGGTGAGAATTTCTATGCAGTCAGAAACCTTATTAGGTATATACAGAAATATATGTACTTGTCTATATGTTATGTTATATATTTACATAAACGAACACAAGGTGTTCGATGAGTTGCCCCATTTAGGCACATGTGACATGAAACTTATTTTTGGCATGGTATTCCTTTTTTTTTCAAGTTTTTTTATATATATTCAATGACATTTTGAAGAGTGCAATGTCTGTGTATATATGTAAACTTCTTAAAAATTTTGTAATTGGGGCCCATCTTAAATACTAATTTTATGTTCATAACAAAAATTTTTAGTTTTCATGTACATATATATATATATATATATATATATATATATGTATATATGGATGTATATATGTATAAATGAAGATTTTTCATTAGTTAAGGCATGATTTAAATGCATTATCATTCCATAAATCAGTAAAACCATTTTGTTTTATATTTTAACCTGCGGACGGGCGCCCATACATTCTATTTTATCATCCTAGAAATTTTCCCTTAAGGTAATCTTGTTATAACACTTTTTACGATGCTTATGTGTAGAAAATCAGGTCAAGTTGTCGATTCTTTCAAGAAATTCTGCTAAATGAAGATCTCATCATTGATTTGTTTGGTTAGTTAATGCTGCTATATGTAGGTTTCCTTCTGATTTTCCATATTGATGTCTTTCTTCCATTTGTTGATCTTCCTAAAACTTTTTATGATGCTTAAGTGGTGGAAAATCAGGTCAAGCTGTAGATTCTTCCATAAAATTCTACTAAATGAAGACCTCATCATTGATTTATTTGGTTGGTTAATACTGCTATATGTAGGTTTCCTTCCGATTTTCCTTCTTGATGCCTTTCTTCCATTTGTATAGAGTACTTGATTTTCTAAGAGCTTAGTTTTGTATTCCAACTTCTTATTCCAACTTCTTTACTTCAATGAATGTTTTTTTTTTTTCTTAATTTCTAATTTTTTTAGATTTTAGTTTGGTCATGCCAAGGAAATCAAATGAACCCAAATCTCAGAAGGTTCTATGTTAGTTTAATTTTATGTATGGTGGTAAACTGATTGTAATAAGTGCATATTAATGTATCATGAGTTATTTGCTTATAATTTTCTAATAGAGTTTTTGTGACCATACAATCTTGTGTGATTAAAGTTCAGAGATAGGTTCAATGGCAGATCTAAATGATTATTTATGTGTAACTATTAAATTTGGTGGGCATTGATTGCAAGTTAAATGAGGAAAGGAAGAAATACAATTGACGAAAGCAAAAAATCATCAAACTTTGGAGAAGTCTGATGAATCTCTTTATTACAACATGAGATAGTGGTGATTTGTGCTTGGCTTGAAGGACATCAATTCGAGTTATTTTATCATATCAAGGACATTTCACCAAAACAATATACATTACTTGTAAGTGATGTTGATGTTATGGAGATGATCACAAGTACTATGGGGAGTGATCGAGTCGAAGTTGTTGTAATTACTCAAGATAGAGGAGATGTTATAGTGTACTCCTATGTTAATCTTTGTGACGCAGTAATGGTTAGTTCTCGCAATCCATCCGACAATATTCACGGTGTTATTGAGCTTGGTAATACAATTGATTTTTTAAGTGGTGCACAATTTCATGACTTTATCACCTTCACACAAGCACTCTGATCTCATGCAATAAAGAATAATTTTGGGTTGAAACTTCAATGCAGTAATAGAAGTCGAAAGGTGTTTGTTATCAGAGAGATTGTCCCTAGAGAGTATTTGATATGCAGTATTTTGAGATTAAAAAACTATGTTCAACACACGTGTGCCCTATTATTAATAGAGCGGGCAACAAACAAGCAACTTCATCTTGAGTAGCTCAACAAATAGAAGAAAGTGTTGGAAAGTATCCTGATATCTCCCCAAAAGACATCAGCTAAAAATTTAGAGAGCATGTATGGGATTTCACTACCATGCATGAAATTTTGGAGATCCAGAGAAGAGGTTCGTTCTACTATTTTTGGTTTTGTTGCTAAGAGTTATAGATAAGTGCCTACATCACAGACATAATTGGTTAAAAGAAAGTATGGCTCGTACATCACATATAGCTGCAACAAACATGATTGCTCTTTTAAGAGGTTCTATGTTAGTTTTGAAGTTGGTATTGATGAATTTTAAGCTAGTTGCAGGCATTTAATCTAACTTGATGCTTGCCACTTAAAGTTGAAGCACTTGGGTGTTCTGTTCTCTGCATTTTCATTAGATGGTAACAATGGAATCTTCTCTTTAGCTTTTGCAATTGTTGTATTTGAATCTAAAGGAAGTTGAAAATGGTTCTTAGAGTGTTTGTCAGCTTCATTTGGCTCTGAGTTGCATCATCTCTCATTTATGTTAGATATGGAGAAGAGCTTAGGGAAGGAAATAAAGCCAATTTTTTCAGATGCAGGGCACACAATTTGCATTATTCAACATCTTTGGAAAAACGTAAAGAAATATTTTCATTGCAGCAAGAAACATAGGGCGTGTCATCTCTCATTATGGGATTCTTGGATTAAATTTTTCAATCCCTCTAAACTACAGGTACAAAATGGCCTATGATGGCCCTATCTCAATACTTCTAGATAATGATGAATAGAGTGCAGTGGTCAAGGACATATATGTGAGTCCACCAAACTCATTGAGGCTACGAGGAAGACGAAAGAAGATGAAATTTAAAATTTCTTAGAAATTAACACTAAGAAAGCCAAAAGTAGCCATAATTGTGGGCGTTGTGGTCTTCGGGGCCATCACAAGACGTCACACAAAAATCTCATTGGCCAAGAAAATTCACAACTTTCAGAGTCAAATAGTGGCATAGTTGGCTCCACCCAAACAAGTGGTAATCATGGATTTCGTGCAAAAGCATCGATTACTATGGAAGGCTTGGAGTTTAACATTTCTCACTATGATAAGAAGTAGTTTGTAAGTTATGATATGCATATACACAGCATATGACATTAGTGTTGTGAGTAGAAACTTGAAAAAGTATGGTCGGGCTCTTAAAAGAAGTTAAATAGATTTTGAGGTATTATATAAGCATTATAATTATGTTTTGATGTATGCTAATGGTATATTTGACTGTAGCGTTATGAAATATTTTTATTCTAATTACACATATGATCTAGATATATAGAAGGTCTTAGACAAAGCTTCCCTGATGTCTCTGTTAAGTTTGATATTTGTTAGAAGTTTTTTTTTTTTGTAGTCATAACTAGTTTGGCTTTTGGACAATGAAAGTGCTATACTTGCCTAGACTAGGAGGGTTGAATTAGGGGTGCAACTTTTCTCATGACAAAATTTAAATATAAAAGATTTATGACCTAAAGAGCACGAGATCAAGCGTAATGCAATGTGAAAATTATATAGTTAGATACCAACTAAAAATAGAAAAAATGATATAATTAATTGTAATCGAAACATAACTGATTAAAATATTTTTTTAAATTTTTTAAATAAATAATTGAAATTCATTAATATATATATATATATATATATA